>NC_143131.1:48421117-48723171 GCF_059928025.1 Delphinapterus leucas | reverse complement strand
CTCTCAACCACTGCGCCACCAGGGAAGCTCCAGACTTACAATTTTTATTTTTGTTATTTACAGATAGAATGTCATTGTTTTAGTTTGCATTTCTTAGATGACTAATGAGGTTGCAATATAAAAATCTGTCTTCCATACATCCGTTTTTTAGGATTTTAAGTTTTTCTTCATGACTTCTACATTATCTCTTTCTTTCATAAGGATTTTATTCTTGTCCAGCATGTTGTAACAGATATTTTTATGTTTAGGCATTCACCTTTTAATTATGTTTTTGATTTTTAATTCAGAGAAATAATTTTTTTTTAATGTTGTCAAACAATATCTTTTGATCCTGATGACTTTGTGCAAAGAATGCTATGGGAAAATGGAATCTTACACTTACATTGCCTGGATAGTAGATATCATTAGTAGTTTGATATTTAATCTGTGGCATTTAGTTAGCTTTTTTTTTTTGGAATATCATGACTTTAAAACTACAGCTAAAGGAAGGCAGATGGTTACCTTGTTTTCCACTTCCCTGAAAATATCCAAGATAGGAACCAATATTATCAGCCTCTCATGGAGGTTGGCCATGTCAAGATGTTGAGTCAGTGTCCAGCTCATTGCTCATTAAAGATGCTGCTCTTTGGACCAGCAGGAGACCCAGCAACAATATCTTAATAATTTCTGATGCTACCTCACATCCCTTCAGGACAGTGCAGAACATTTTTTTCTTTAGAAAATATTCAGGCCTCTTTCCTTCTGTTATAGTACTTACCATTTGTCTATTTGTATTATTGGGCTGTACTTTATTTTTGTAGCAATGAATACATAGAGGAAAGAACATTTTAAAAAATCATTATGCATTTGCTTTACGTGTCTGCATACTGTCCCATTAGTTATTTCATATGAATATCTAGCTTTTTTCAAATATGGATTATATTAATAATTCAAATAATATTAACTAATATTAATAAACAAGCCATTAATAATTCTCGACTCTTCCACAGTCATTTCTTATTAGGTGTGTCATTTCTTAGTTTTCACCAATCATTAATTTCTGTTTTTCCTTCTTCATTTTTTTGTCTCCCTGAGATCTTCAGAATGTGAATCAATGTTTTGTTATGATGAGTAATCTTCTACTTCTCATATGAGTCTCTCTTTGGTGCCTCGTGCCTTCTGTTATGCTCTTATTGCTATTGGTCTTCCATTGTTTTAATTTCACTTTCTCCCACTCATCTCCACCATCGGCCACTGTCAGATGAAATGATTGGCCATGTGAAATAAGCCTATGCTCTATATGTATGTATACATTTTACTAAAGCCACTAGTAGACATCACTCCTACTCACACATGAGACTGGCCAATACTAATCTCTTTGTAATTCAGCAATCCTTTCTAAACATATCTGGAGATATGTTTCTTCCACATCAGTAAATTACTATACCAAATGATCTCCATCTTTCCCCAAAGAACTCAGAGTTTTGCTACATTAACCCACTCAATCTAACAATTCAGGAAAATCAATTCTGTGACATGAAATGAAAAGATATACTGCCAAAATTGTGGTGTCTCTAAAGTGACATTTTTTTAACCAGACTGGAAACCTTTACCTGGCACAATTTTAGCTGGGGTTTCCTGATTCCTTTACTAGGCCATAAAATTTTTTGTCAAATCTAAATAGCTACACATTTAATTATGATTCCAAAAATTTGCATTTTTGGATGAAACTGACTTTTTCTCTTGTCATGCTCTAGCCATAATCGTTTCATTGTCTAGTGTTAATTTGCATTTTAATTGACCTTTAAACATTTATCCAGAGGATAGTCCAATAGGACATTCTATAACCATCTCAGTAATTGGTAGTCAAGAGTTACTTTTTATCGCTATTTTAGGAGTAGGGAAGTCTGCATACAGGGGTGGGGAAAGAGCTTTAACCTTCAAAGCAGGCTCTTTACTTTGGGGCTGTGGTGAGAAAAACGGAACAGAAATTAGAAGTTAGGAATGGAGAAATTAGAAGAGACAGACGGTGAGAGATTATAATGATTTCTAGGATCACCCAAATTGTCTGAGGTTTATGCCAGAAATTTTTTTATCAGTTAGGGCAACATGTCATGCTTAGTTTGAGTTCCCACAGACACATTTAATGCAATTATGCTGGACCTTCCGTTCTGTTGTTTTCTTTGGGTTTTCAAGGAGTTTAGAAGCAGCCTACATTGGACTTTGTCAGTGTTTCCAGCAACTGACAAATTTGAACGTTATAAATGTTTTAACGTTTATAACGTTATAAACGTTATAAAACATTTTCTTTTAAACTACTCTGGGGAAAGACATAAAAGTAAGATGACTGATCCTTAGATTATCTGCGTTTAGAACAACTTTATTTTAGTTGCAAAAACATAGTGATGGTGTCTTCATCGGAGATGGGGAAGATTCTAGTGGGCACAGCAGCTGTTGATTCAAATATAATTATACACATTCCCTCTCTGTTTTCTCTTAGGTGAATAAACAGCTTTAGTTTATTATGAAAATTAGCAATCTCTAAGATTCATCTGTAGAATGAATTCTCAAATACAAGGTACATACACGACATAATCTGGTGAATATGAAATGCTCCGGTGAAATATCCATATCCCATTGTGATCTTCAGCGTTCCTTTTGCAATTATGGCCACAGTGTCAAGAATAAAACCAATTTACATGTGATTGAAAGTAACAAAAATTCTTTATGTTCTCTGGAGAAAATATGAATGATTCCTTTTAAATGAGAGACTTCAAAATGAGAGCACATAAAATACCAGCTATCGTCTGCTCAGCATGACTCAGACTTTTTAAAATGAATTTTTCTGAGTGTTATTTTGAATTCTCTGACAACTTGAGATTTGTCTGTGAAACAAAGTACCCAGTTACATACAAGATTCCTTATAGTTAGAAAACTTCTTTTGCATATGTTTTACCAATTAACAATTTTTAGCTTAGTCTCTCCTATGTGCTCAGCAACGTGCTAAAAGCTGTGCATTTAATGCGCTCATTTTATTTTTGTTTTGTTTTATTTTCCTATATGTAAAGATATGAAGGGCCAAATAAAGAGACCTGAAACTTTTGGAGGAGGGGGCAGCACATTTGCATTTTTAATCCAGGAATCTCCTACCCAAGGGTTGAAGAAAACTCATGTATGTGTAGCAGAGTTTTGGAGGTCAAAGGTAGAAGCTGCTTGCCATTTTGGGGTAAATGATCATTTAACCTCTTATTCTATTTCATGTAAGGTAAGACATAGATGAAGGGACATCAATGTATCCCACCTGTGATATTATCCAGGCAGAAGATGAATTAGAGGAAAACAGTGGCTGGAGGTTTGAAAGGAAATAATACATGGAGTCGTTAGTGTCAGGACAGTCTTGTGTGTCAATAGCCCTTGAGCAAACACAGCAGTGTTAGAGCAGGCAAAAGGCTGCAGAGGTCAAGAAGACCCCTGTTACACTGGAATCTCTCAATCATGTCTATAAATATAATCTCACTTATTTAAAATTTTATATAGCTTCAGGCTCAGTATTGTTGCTAAATAGGTTCTTGTTAAGCCAGTAAATTGATGCTCTCTTAGGGTGCTGAAGGCATAAAAATGAGGTGTTTAGATCCCTCCCTCTAGGAGGTTACACAGAAAAGCAGTCACAAATAGCAGTAATCACACAAACTGTTGAGAGTGGGTGGAAAATGAGAGCGACAGAGAATCATTGATTTAATGCAGCCTTTTAAAACCATTTTAGAAGTCTGAGGGGTATAGATTACAGAAAAATCCAGGGAAAGGGTAAAAAATTCTGCTTAGGGTTGGAAAAAGAGGCAAGATTAAATATTGCTGTAAGGAAGAAGTAGCATTTGACCTGGGTAGGAGTTTTATATTCAGAAATGTGAATGTGTGTGTATAGAGAAAAGGGATAGTGGCCCATTCCGGATTGAGGGAATTTAGTTTATTAAATTTTCCATTTTATATTTATTGATTACCTCCTAGGTACTAGACCCTAAACTAAGTGCTAGGAACACAGGATAAATAAGAAATTTAGTTCTTGTCTTTGAAGAGCTGCCCACAGTTGGAGAAGCATATGTGTACAGAAGCATTGTTGTCAGGTGTGCGCTAGAGGCCGGCCCTTGGTGCCCTAAGGCCTGAAGGGGGCACCTATCCTACACAGCAATACCAGGGTGGGCAGGGCTCATTCTCCAGGTTCCCTCAGCCCCCCTGACAGCTGGGTGAGCTCTACCATCCAGCAGAGAGCGCATTTTGTCTTTGTAGCCCTTCTTGCGTTCTGCTTTGTACTAAAGTTATTCATTTATTTATCTTCCCTCTGGACCTTAAGTTTGTGGCGGCCACAAATCATTTTTGTGTTCCTTTGTGGTACCTAGAACAGTGCCTTGCACACACAGTGGGCATTAAAGGGTTTGGGGATGTAATTAGGTTTTATATTTGTTGGAAAATAAAACGTATCTGGTAAAAGGCATGCCTATGAGAAAAGGTGTCCTTTTCCTACATGTGGTCAGCCTCACTGACCCAGCCTTTCACAGTTTTTACAGCTGAGGCTAGTGTCTTGAAGCTACCTTTGGCCCTTGATACTATTTTTTGAACTATGAGGACTTTGGGGGCATTTTAAAGTTTTCTTCTCTTTATGGCTAAGCTTTTTCTTATTAAGGGGGAGAAACTTGAACATCCACAAGCCATTCTGCTCATTTGTTTTAAAAAATGTTCTTGTTAAAAAGTCACCTTTTGCCCCAATTTCACATTCAATTTAAGTTCATCCCTACCTACAAGACACTAAGTCAATATTCTGAGATTGTTTAGGAGGCTTCTTATTTTTCTCAGCTGTAAACTCAATTACCTTTCAGATGATTTTATAGCTGACAGTAAATGGTCCATGAAGTGTCTGAATAAAAATGAGGGCAAACATTTCATGCTTAAATAGCTGTAATGGTAGTCAGTGTAATGGACTGGAGTTTTAGAAATAAGCAGGGCCGAATCACTTGGTGGCCATATGATATTATGCTATGGTTTCTACAAAGATATCATTTGCAGGTGTTTGTACCTACATCTTACCATAGATGGTAATTTATGATGTTTTATTTTATGTAAACAAGTGTCTGTATATATTTGGAGTATGAATGTCTATGGAGCTCATATATTAAAAAAAAAGAGCTATGACCGTTTCATCGTTGCCATAAATGGTCTTTGAAAATATTGCTTTTTCCTTTGGAAAACTATTACTTAAATATCTACAATGGCTTGTCACACTCATGGAAATGGTATAACCCTGTAAGCTTCTTTCAGAGTGTGTATAAATCTCCTTTGTCTCTATGGAAACAGACTAATTCTACTAGTTCTTAAATAGTTCCTTATGGCACTGCTAAGAATTATCATATTTTCTGGATTGTTGTGACACAGATTGACTACAGCCATATCTGAACTCATGTGAAGGGAATGAGCTAGTATCAAATGGGCATCTTGTTTACCTGAAGTTTTCTGACCAAAATGTCTTCATTGGAACTAGCTATTTCTTCAAAACTCTGTATTTGATTGAGAGACACTGAAATCACTCTGTCCCTTTTACATGTGCACTATGCAATGTTTCAAAATGCTTTTCAAACCTTGGAATCTGCTGATTGCATTGATATAATTTTATAAGTATGCAAACCTGTCATGTGGTCTGCCGGCCTTTATTTATATCAGTAAGTGCTGTTCACTTGTCAAAAGTTTGTACAAATAGACCTGAAAGGAACTTTCAGGGTCATTTTTATTGCAGCTCATTGTTAATGACATTGAGATGTTGTGGGCACCATGTCACTCTGTGAACTTGTATGAAGTGAACTGGGGCTGGTCAAGTAGTATCTCTTTGTTTTCACTTTAGTAGTGTTGTATCACATAAGCTTTTGCTTCCACAGAAGCAATGGAGTTGAAGTCTTCCTCTGCTACTCCTCCTTTGCTGTCTTGATTTTCTGAAATTTAATTTTCTTATTCTTAAATGCCAGGTGAAATTCATTGTTTCCTCCTCTGTAATTTTTGGTTATATCTGTGTATTTTGATTAAGGTAGTTTTCTAGTTGTAGAGGGAAGCTTGAGGCATGTTCTTTTTTTTTCTCTTCTTTTCTAAATAAGTAGGCCTTTACAAAAGTCTCAAGCTTAATAAGCAACAACAGAATCCCTCTTATCCCATCTCCCAGCTAAGTGGACTAACTGACGTTCTCTATTTCCTCCGGAAAGTTTAAACACTAATGCCTATGACATTCTAGAAGGCTGTTCTTCACTACTCCTGTGTACTTCAGGTGCCCCTTGTGGTGACGTATGTCACCAAGGGTCCCAAATCTGTACATGACAGTTGTACTTGCTATTTTATTGTATAATGTAATTAATTGTTCTGTAAATGAATATAACATCTACAAGTGAAGAGAAATGTTTATATGAAAACTAAAATAGACTGCTAGTCAATTTGCTAAAGCAAAATTCTTGTTGAATTAGAATTAGGTGTGGCTGAGACAATCATAAAAGACGGGAAAATGTGAGTGGCTAAGAATCATGGAATGATTCTTCAGATTTTTTCTCGTGTCTTTAATTTCCTCACTTTATTCTAAAGAAACAAAACTTGAAAGCATAGATGATGCATATGAAAATGCTTTATGTAAGATGTAGAAATCTAACTAGGAGATCCGTACATAAAGCAAAGGTCTTGGCCTCACATCAAAAGAATAGCAAACTATGTGCATTTAAATGTTATTATGAAGAATGTTTAGGTATTATTTTTAAAGATTCTTAACTTTAATATATTTATTTGACAAACTGGCCATCTACCTATTCTGAATATGTCAGATAGGAAGGCTTCTAACAAGAGGATAAATTGAAAGCCACCAACTGCTCTCTCCTTTACTATGGGGAGGAAAGGTGAGTGAAGTGTTCTAGAGTCTCATGACTCTGGGTGTCCTAATGGTGGAGAAGCATCTTCAAGTAAACCTGTCTGGTTTGGCCCCAGAAGACTGCTATTCCACCAGTTGGTCTCCTCTGGTGCAAGAGCAATGGCATAGATGGGGAGGGTGTCATTGCCTTGGGTTATCTTGTAGAAATGCAACTAAGGCCTCCTTTGTATGACACAACTCATGCCAAAGTGAACCATCAGTCATTCTAAACCTTCAGCTAAAAGCAAATCACACACTCATTTTTCATATACTGCATTTTAATCTTAATTCAAACTTTAATATTATAATTAAGGCCTATATACATTGACTATTTTAGGGAACAGTCTGGTGACCAAAGAAAGTATCCCTGAAAAGTACCATTTCTTAGGAGTTCTCAGCTCTAGGTAGGAGATTGTCTCAAGGACCTCTTACCCAGATGATAACTTTATTATTGAGAGATCTTATAATAAACATAAATAAAATTTTATCACCAACTAATTTTTAACTTCCATGAGGTCAGATAATAGTCATATTAATAGCTCCCTATACTGCCTAGCATAACACCTGAACCAAAGTAAGTTTTGAATAGAGGTAGAAATAATGATAAAGTTCCCACACTGAGATATTCTGTACTTTAGCATGATCATTTTAATGGAAATTTGTCTCCTATGACAAATTGCAGTTTTACCATATCGCTTTGTTGGACCTTGTCTCATATTTCCGTTCATTGTCCTAGTTCTTATAGATAGTACTATTTTTAATATTGAGAGGTGACTACACTGTATTCATTCAGCTGATTCTTTCTCAGAACTGGCTGAATATGAGACAGATTTTTTTTTCCAATACTGAGCTTGACTCAGTACATGGGAAATTCATGCAGTCCTGGCCTACCTTTTCCTTTTCTGCAGATGGTCACTCATAGACCTTTGAATGCCTCCCTCAAATATAACAACAGCCCAGAGGTGAATTATTCAGACAGTGTGGCCACCCTGGGAGACCTGGTATATTTTGCAGGCCCTGCTGTGATACAGACCAATCAACCCAAGTCTTTTATGCCTTCTTTCCATATTGTAACTCCCATGAGGTAAAGTGTTAAGCTACATTAAGCCTCAAAAAAGAAATTTGAGTTCATGATGTGTAACTTCTCAGTAATGAGAAGTTTAGTATAATCTGCTTCTTGAACTTGCTATGTGATATTTGAAAAAAAAATGTTACCAGTTTTCTCATTTCTATTTAAATATTTAAGACTAAAAAGTTTTTAGAAGAGCACTTAGTACCTCTCACAAAACTTCATAAGTGGCTTTGATTGTATTCAGAATTATATCACCTGATCAGGAGCAGACAGCTCATGAAACCAAGAACATAAACATAATTTACAATACTTATAAAAGTATAGTTTGAATTTTAAAGGATGAGTAAAAACTGAAGTTGAAATTTTTGCAGAGTCAAATATCTCCTATGTATTAACCAAAATTTATAGAAAAATATCTATAACTAAAATAGGAAGAACGATGGGCAGGACTCCTAATAAAAGAGAGGGAGAATTTGTTAGGAAGTATCCACCCGTGTAGGTATCAGTGAACATATGGGTGTGAGATGTAGACAATGTTAGAAAACATGGTAATATAGTACACATTATTCATAGTTACAGTCAGAAATATGTTATCCTTGTCACAAATTGATAGAATAAGTAGACAGAAGATCAGTAGATAGATTTGAAAAACACAGTCAATTAACTTGACCTATTGACATTTTTAGAGCACTCCACCCAACAACAGCAGAATATACATTCTTTTCAAATGCACACAGAACATTTGCCAAGATAAATTATATTTTGGGCCATAAAAATAAGTCTCAATATGTTTAAAGGTATTGCAGAGTATGTTCTCTAACCACAATGAAATTAAATGAAAAATCAATAACAAAACATGTCTGGAAAGCCCCCAAATATCTGGACACCAAATAACATACTTCTGAATAATACCTGTGTAGTGGGTTGATCTGTGGTTTCCAAAATGATATGTCTATGTTGTAATCACTGGAACCTGTGAATACGACCTTCTTTGCAGATGTGATTCAGTTAAGGATTTTCAGATGAGATAATCTTGGATTATCCATATGGGTCCTAAGTCCAATGAGAGGTATCTTTATAAAAGAAAGAAAAGGAGAGCACACAAACACAGAGGAGAAGGCCACATGAAGATAGAGGCAGAGATTGGAGTTATAGAGCCATAAGCCACATAACACATGGAGCCAACAGAAGCTGGAAGAGGCAAGGAATGAAATCTCCTCTAGAGCTGTTAGAGGAAGTGTGAGCTTGCTAACACTCTAATTTTGGACTCCTAGCCTCCAGAATTGTGAGAAAATAAATTTTTGTTGATTTAAGATACACAGTTTGTGATAATTTGTTGAGGTAACCATAGGAAACTAATACACTGTGGGTCAAAAATAAATGTAAAGGGAAAGTAGAAGGTATTTCACATGAAATGAAAGTGTACATACAACATATCAGAATTTGTTGGATGCTCATGAAGCAGTATTTAAGGAAAAATCTATAGCAGTAGGTGCCTATATTAGAAAAAAGAAAGGTCCCAAAACAATGACCTCAGCTTCTATCTTAAGAAACTATAGGGCTTCCCTGGTGGCACAGTGGTTGAGAGTCCGCCTGCTGATGCAGGGGACACAAGTTCGTGCCCAGGTCCAGGAAGATCCCACATGCCGCGGAGCGGCTGGGCCTGTGAGCCGTGGCCGCTGAGCCTGCGCGTCCGGAGCCTGTGCTCCGCAACGGGAGAGGCCACAACAGTGAGAGGCCCGCATACTGCAAAAAAAAAAAAAAAAAAAAAAAAGAAACTATAAAATAGTCAATGAAAACCAAAATAAAGAAAAGAAAGGAAATAATAAAGATCAAGACAGAAATCAAGAGCATAGAAAACAAAAAACAATGGGGAAATCAATGAAAACAAAAATTGATCCTTTGAGAAGATCAATAGTATTGATGAACCTAGCTAGGATGGATCAGGGAATAAAAGAGAAGAGACAAATTACCATTATCAGAGATGAGAAAGGTGACATCACTACAGATTCAACAGTTATTGAAAGGAGAATAAGGAGATAGTAACGGATAATGAAGAAGTCAGTTGTTTCTCGGCTGTTCTTCCCTGTCCTCAGCCTTCAGAGAGCTCCTGCCTTTCTCTCAGGAAAGGCCTCTGTGTCTCTGGGTCAGGGCCACAGCCTCCCTCTGTGATGAGGTTTTGTGGGATCTAATCCATCACATCAGTCCACTTACAGTGTTTAACAGTTTTACAAGTTAAGCTACTTTCTCCTTACCCCTATCAAGAGCATATTTGCTCTTCTTCCCACTAAACCAGGGGTGAAAGCAGTAGTGAGTTTCTTCTTTGCTGGGAAGGATTCCTTCCTTCCTGGAATTTAATTCATTTAGCTTTCTTTGTATTCCTAGTTCTCTGGGAGTTAAACAAACAAGCAAACCTGGTTGGGGAACTTATTTGGCTTGTTCTTGTTGTAAAGTTAGGAGGGATGGGCTGCCATAAAAAAAAATAACAGACTGTGCAGCTTAAACCACAGAAATTCTAGAGGCTAGAAGTTCAAGGTCAAGGTATGGTTTCTTTTGAGGCCCCTCTCCTTGGCTTGCAGATGGCCACCTTCTCACTGTGTCCTCACATGGTTGTCACTTTGTTTCCTAACCTCCTCTTCTTATAAGGGCACCAGTCATATTAGATTAGGCCCCACACTAACAACCCAGTTTTACCTTTGAATTACCTCTTCAAAGGCACTGTCTCCAAATACAGTCACATTCTGAGGGACTGGAGATTAGGAAGGGCGTCAACATATGAATTTTGTGGGTCACAATTTAGCCTATAACATTCTACATTATCTGGTCCTTCATTCCTTCCTTGACCTCATATCCTACTACTCTAGCCACTAAATCAGTCAGCCCACACCAGCCTTGCTGCTAATCTTAGAATATGACAGGCATGTTCCCATTCAATGGCATTTTCTCTGGCTGTAAGTCCACCTGGGGTAGATTACCCCTCAAGATTTTCCACTTGGCTCATTATGTCATCTCCCTCAAGTCTTTGCACAAATCTTACCTTCTCTTTGAGACCTATTCCAACTGTCTTATTTAAAATTGCAGTCCTATTTTAACTGCACTATTTATTCTTCACAGTACTTGTCACCTTCTAGCCTAATATACAGTTTAGTTATTTAATAAGTGTATTATCTTACCCTTAGCCCACTAGCATATGAGCTCCATGAGGGCAGGGATTTTTACTTGTTTTATTCATTGATGTCATAATATCCCAGTGCCTGTCACATATTAGGCATTCTATAGTGATTCAGTAGTGAATAAATCATGATTGTCTGCATGTGGTTTCTAGACCAGAGCTTCTCATTATTTCTATGAGATGCTGCTTTTTTGTTGTTTTTTGAGATGCTGCTTTTTATTTAATTCCATTTCATTTTATTCATTTTCTCTTTTCCCTAGCACCTTGTTATGAAAACTGGCAAACATATTGCAAAGTTGAAGGAATTTTATACTACACAAATATGTACCTACCACAAATTGTACCATTCACATTTTACTAGACTTTATCACATACAGGTAACCCTCCATCGACTAATCCATTTTATTTTTGTGCATTCAGAGTAAATTATAGACTTAAGTATTCTTTCCCCTGCATACTTCAGCATGCACATTTTTAACTAGAATTCATTATTCACAGTCTTTTTCTTTTTTATATAAAACTTACAATGAAATGCCATGCTTGTAAGTGAACATTTGCTGAGCTTTGACAAATGTATACATTTTTGTAACTCATACCCTTATCAAGATACTGAGCATTTCCATCACTCCAGAAAGTTCCCTCATGCTCCTCCCCAATCAACCCTCACTACCATTCAGAGGCAACCACTGAGGACCCTGCCTAGGGATACTGGAGTCTAAGGCAAAAGGAAAAAAAATTTGTAATAGTTAATTTTTTTCCAGAACATTAAAGCAGGTAAAAAACTATCAAAAAATTGAAAAGTATTATAGGTGTATTAAAACTCAAAATATTTTGAGTTTAAATATTTTACTTATACAAAAACCAATTGATAATTTTACTTTCCTGGTTTTAATGGAAACAAACTCATCAATAAGATTTCCAAAATATACTACTTATATGAGATGCTACTTTAAAGAAAAAGAATGATTGCACTGTTGTTGAAAACTTGGAGGCTCCATATTGGACCAAATTAAATAAGTTACCACAGGACTTCCAACCAGTAATATGCTAATGCAATGTTCAATCTCTATTGGCAAAGTGAAGATCAAGTGCAGCAAATCCCAGCTGTTTTTTACCATGTAATTCTTTTTTTCCTGAATCACCATGGGTGACTAATGTTTTTTAACACTCGTGTTTTAGGTCTCTCCCTTTTCCATCCTTTTAAGAGATTCATTGCTATGTCACATGAATTTCAATTAATTTAGATTCTTCACTCCAAGAATGATGATGATTTCTTTGTTTCATATGCTGAAGAATATTGTTTGAAACAATGTTATTTCTATTACAATATAATCTCTTTTCTTTTCTTTTTACTTTTTCTATACTTTTCCTTTTCTTTTGCTTATCTTTTCTGAGTTTTGGTTGTGTTAAACCTGTCCTGAATGAGATTTATTCTCCTTGAAAATTAATTCTTCTTCCACTCATAGATTTTTATTATGAGGAATAATTCTTGCTAAAGCTTTCTCACCATTCAGAGTTGGTGTTTTGTGGGTGATGGTGCAGTGTTGGTATGCATGCATAGTGAGTGGAGGAAAGCCATATCTTTGAAGTGTGTGTTCTTGAGTCTGAATGAGGATAGAATAAGGATATAAGGGGAGACTGGGTTGGAGTAAAGTAAAATAAATAGAGAGGAAGTAGAATAAGTGTAGAAATGACTGAAAAATATATATTTTTTAAAAAGCTAGAGCAGAAAGAAAATGGAAAAGTGGAGAAGAGACTTTAAAGAGAAAAAAATAAAAAGAAGATGAATAGAACTAACATTTGTTGAGTACCAACCATGTCCCAGACTTTGTGCTAGTTGGGTCCTTTAACATATATAAATCCTTCCAATAACCCTCTGAATCAGGCATTATCATCAATAATTTACATATGCACAAACTGGTCAATTAAGTAATTTCATGCTTCCCAAACTTTCCTGATTTTATTATGCACAGAAGTGATATTCATATTTGAAAGGCACTTGAGATTGATCATAGACCACTAACTTAAGGCATTTTGTGGCTCTGTATCCCCCAACTATTTTGAGGGTTCACAGGATCAACACCTCTGCAAGTTGTATTCTCAGTCCAGTTAGTTGACAGGATATAAAGTAAACTATCCAAGTTCACATACTTGGGAAATGACAAAGCTAAAGTTTCAATTTAAGACTCTTTGTTTTCATAGTCCGCCATTTTTTTTAACAGCCCTAAGACTATAAAGATGAAAAATGCATGACCCTGCCCTTGAGAAACTTACAGCCTAGTGGGAAAAGATAGATAGTAGAAAAACAGCTATATCTAGATCTCAAGTTATTAGGAAAAATGAAGAGAAAAGCATTATTCAGTTTCGTTTTCAGGAATGAATAGGAGTTTGCAGGTGGGATATAAAGGGAAGAGGGAGAAGGCATTCTAGGCAGAGGGAAACAGATGCACAAAGGCATTGAGCTGCGGGAGATGTTGGGAAACCACTTGATCTGGCTGCATTCCTGAGCAGGAAGGGAAGCGAAGGGAGTAGAAGTTGAGGCTGGATGAAGGACTGGGTCAGGTGGGAGCAAGGGTGGGGTTGGTAGCTGTATTATAGAAATGACAGTGGAGAGAAACAGGAGTGACAAAGTCAAAGTATTTTTGATATAGAGTCAGTATGCTTAGTGACTTTTTAGGAGTGGTGAATAAAGGACGACTGTGATTTCTGTCTTGGTTTCCTTAGAGGCTAATGGATCATTAGAGAGACACTGAAATAGGGAAATCTGGAGGAAGAGCAGGTTTCAACAAGAACAAGAAGTTTGATATTGGACTTGGTGATTTTGAGGTACTTTGTAGTATGTTTAGGGAAGATTGGTGTCTGGTAGATGGTGGAAGTCTGAGTAGTCACAGAGTAGGGTGAGTAGGGGTAGAATTAGTTCTACCCTTCCTGGTATGTATCTCTTTTTCAAAAAAAATATTTTTTTCTAAACTACATTAACGGTGCTGCCTATGAACTTAAGCAAGTGCCTTGAAGTAGGTAAAAATTCTCGTAACTGGCAGAATGATCCCCATGTTAAGTTTAATGATGATGGTCAGTTTCTTCTTCAACACTGACCTCCAAGCCTTGGAGAATTGTGGCCTAATAATTATACGGATAGACTTCTGTTATCTCAAGAAGCTCTTATTTTAGGTAATATACATATTTTTAGCTAACAACATTAATAATTAACATTTATAGAGCCCTTAATGTGAGCCAGGCACTTGCTATACATTATTTGTATTTATCAATTCATTCAGTTCTCACAATAATGCTATTTAGTGAGGAGAGGTTACGTAGCTTCCCCAGGCCTGTGATGCATCCGGATCTCAGGTGTTGCTAATATTCCAGCAGTTTCTGACATTTGGTCATGTAAGCCTGAGGCCATAAGCTATTGCTCTCCCTGCCTCAGTATATCTAGAACTTTATTTTTCACTTGTTCCTGATTTGCTTCTTGAAAACTTCTTCACCCTCTTATTATATTTTAGCCATTGTTAGTGACTTGGTAATGTTTTCAGGTAATTTCTGTTCTCCAAGGGTTACCTGTTCTTCACATTCATTAGTTCATTCATCATGTTAAAGAATGGAGAGTTCTGCTTCCAGGAGGACAGAGTACACATGCTTTCCCCTATTCCTCCTGTTATGTATAACTGAAATAATACATACTTATTATATAAAATAATAATACATATATATTATATGTGTATGGATGTATGTATATATAAAATAAGAATACTCTGAAAGGTGGAGTTAAGAAGGTAGAAGGCAGGCTGATTAGGGACCTTGGGACCCAAAGAACAACATGGTAGTAAGTTGGTAAGTTCCCTGGGGTTTTCTTTTTGCCTCACGTATCCCAGACTTAGAACTGAAGAAGTTGGTGACCCAGAGATGACCGTGGGTACAGATAAAAATATCCTCAACAAAAACCTGCTCTCTCTTGCCAAAGGACCAGGAAAGAGACACCCTAGCATGACAGAAAACTTTTAGACAATAACTGCTCTAACTCTAGGCAGACAGTGGAGAAAAAACTATGGACCCGCCCACCTTCATGCCAACAAAGTTCAAGTGGGAAGCCTAGATTTTCATCTTTGTGAGGCTTTAATGTGGTACCCTGAAGCCCCACTGGGATACTGTCAGAAAAGATTAAGTAGGGGATATCGTCACTTTGGTATGCCTGCCCTCCCCTCTGTGTCAGTGGAGACCACATGGGAAGTGTGGCCTTCCAAACCCACCTGGAGATAATAAGGTCTTCCTCCCTCTTCCCACTGGGCTGGTGTGACATTCTTAAATGAAAACAAAGGAATTTGCCTAAAAGAATAGCTAAAGAAAATCTCTAGACATAAAGGAAATAATGGAAACTTGGAACATCAGGAAGGAAAAAAGAACATGATGAACAGGGAATTCCTGGTTGTCCAGTGGTTAGGACTCTGTGCTTTCGCTGCTGAGGGCATGGGTTCGATCCCTGGTCAGGGAACTAAGATCCTGCAAGCTGTGTGGTGTGGCCAAGAAAAAAAAAAGAACATGATAAACAAAAATATATATAAATAAAATAGGCTTCCCTTCTCCACTTGAGTTTTCTAAATCATGTTTGTTCATTGACAAAATTTATAACACTTTCTGTTGTGGTTCTAAACATATGTAGAAGAGATATTTAGGACAATTATAAATGCAGGAGGGTAAAAAGATGTTAAGGGAGGTGAGATTCCTATAATTCATTTGCACTGGTAAAATGACACCACCAGTAGACTGTGATAAGTTATGTATATATAATGGAACCTAGGGTAACTACTGAAAAAGCTGTACAAAGAGATACGCTCAAAACCACTATAGATAAATTAAAATGGAATTCTAAAAAATGTTTAAGTCACCCACAAGAAGATAGGATATAGAAAACGGAGAAATGAAAACCAAAACAAACCAAACAGAAAACAAAAGATAAAATGACAGACTTAAGCCCTAGCATATTTTTTGTTACATTATATGTAAATGATCCAAATGCATCAATTAAGAGATTGTCATTATGAAATAAAAAAATATTACTTAGTTATATGCTGTCTATGAGAGAAACTCACTTCAAATATAGTGATATAGGTATGTTGAAAATAATAGGGTATGGGACTTCCCTCATGGTCCAGTGGTTAAGAATCCGCCTTCCAATGCAGGGGACACAGGTTCAATCCCTGGTTAGGGAACTAGGATCCCACATGCCATGGGGCAATTAAGCCCACCTGCCACAACTATAGAGCCCTCGTGCTGCTAACTATAGAGCCCATGTGCTCTGGAGCCCGCATGACACAGCTAGACAGCCCACGTGCCACAACTAGAGAGAAGCCCAAGTGCCACAACGAAGAGCTCGCATGCTGCAAGGAAAGATCCTGCATGTTGTAGTGAAGGTCCCATGTGCTACAACTAAGACCTGATGCAGCCAAAAAAAAAAAGAAAAGGATAAAAAATATATATCAGGTAAACATTAATCAAAGAAAAGCAGAGTGGTTATATTAATATCAGAGCAAAGAAAATTACCAGAGACAGAGAGGGTCTTTATGTATTAATAGTAAAAGGGTCACTTCATCAAGAAGACATTTGTTCCTAAATATGTATAAAGCAAATGACAGAGCTGAAAATATGGAAGCAAAACCTGATAGAACTGAAACAAGAAATAGATAAACCCACAATTATAGTTGAAAGTTCCAATACCTTTCTTGCACCAATTGATAGAACAGCTAGTTAGGAAATCATCCAAGATATGGAAGAACTCAACAACATCATCAACCAATAGGATCTTAATATTTAGAGAATATTCCACCCCCAAACAGTAAAATACAAATTTTTTCAAATGTCTACAGAGCTTATATCAATATAGATCATACCTGAAGACATAATAAAAACTTCAACCAATTTAAAAATAATAGAAATTATACAGGTGTGCCTCTCTGACCAGAATGGAATTAAACTAGAAAAGAATAACAGAAGGAAAACAGGAAAATCTCTAAACTCATGGAAACCAAACAATACACCTTTGATCCATGGGTCAAAGAGGAAATCTCAAGGAAAATTTAAAAAAATACATTGAACTGAATAAAAGTAAAAATGCAATGTATTTATGGGACACAGCTAAAGCAGTTCTGAGAGGGAAATTTATAGCACTAAAATGTATGCATTAGAAAAGAGAAAATGTCTTAAATCATACTCTAAACTTCCACTTTAAGAACCTAGAGAAAGAAGGTACAAAATAAACCTAAAGCAAACAGATGAACAGAAATAATTGGTTTTGCAGGCTGATTGGAGAACAATGATTTATTCAGAATTGCTTCTATTAAAAAATATGATGAAAAGAAACATATTCTGGCCTTCAAAATGCCATTTCCCAATTAAATAAGAATCATCAGAAAATGAAATTAATATATTGATTGTTACTGTGATGATTAAGTTAATGATTACTTTTGGTGACCTTTTTTTTCAACAGTAACCAAATATGTTTGTGGAAGTGAGTCACTAAGGATGAAGCAGCATTTTTCTTTCTCCTGTGATTAATCAAAATTCATTTTACATTAAAGAATATTTTAGTCATGAGTTTGAGCTAGTGTTGAGAGGATAGCTAAACTGTTCTCATGTTCATTTCCTTCTTTGCGTAATCAGGAGCAGAAAAATATCTTTACCAGTTGTTCTCAACATTGACTGTAAATTAGAATCATTTAGAGAGCTTTAAAATATACTGATACCTGGATCCCACCTAGGGAGATTCTGATTTAATTAGTCTATAGCAGAAGTTCTCAAAATATGGTCTCAGACCTGCAGCAGTAGCAGCAGCATTTGGGAACTTGTTAGAAATGCAAATTCATAAACTCCACTCCTGATTTAGCAGTCTGTTTTAACAAGCCCTTCCAGTGATTCAGAGGTAATGTTTCTCAAACTGCATATACATCTCCTGGGGAATCTTATACGAATATAGATTTTGATTCATGGTCGATATGGGGTCTGAGATTATTATTAACAAACTCCCATGGGAGCCTAATGATACTGGTAGTTGATCACAATTTGAATAACAAGGGACTATAGGACATCTGGATATTTGCATTTCTAAAAATTTCCCAAGTTGGATTGCAGCGAAGTTGAGAACAACCAGTCTAGATAGCTCTACCTGAGACTTCCAATGACCCATGAAACTTAAATAATCCTTGCCTAGTTTTTTTTTTTTTTTTTTGTACCCGAGTTTGTGGAGTCATTGAAGAGCACATACCTCTTATTCTCTTTAAAGTGATGGTCACTGACTTTAGTTTCTCCTCAGATGCCTAAGAAGCCCAGTTTTTGTTGGTTTTATCCCTTATTTTTTAGAATCAATGTTGAACACCCTGATTTTTATCTCCATCTTATACCACTACACCCCCACCATCAACGTTTGCCTAACACACCATCTTTCAAGGTTCTCCTCTTCATTACCAGTTAAAAATTAGCAAATGGGATAAACTAATCATTCCAGTGTATTGTGAGAGGTTAAAACCTCTCCCCTCTAAGGTAACATGGATCTTAAAACCATCTTATGAGACCAATGTCTTTAGAGCATCTCTTCTCATTTTACACATTCTAACTGGGCATGCTTACCTCGTGTTCTGATGTTATCAAGATATACCCATGGACCTAGAGTCTGTCATACAGAGTGAAGTAAGTCAGAAAAAGAAAAACAAATACCATATGCTAACACATATATATGGAATCTAAAAAAAAAAAAGGTCATGAAGAACCTAGGGACAAGACGGGAATAAAGACACAGACCTACTAGAGAATGGATTTGAGGATATGGGGAGGGGGAAGGGTAAGCTGGGACAAAGTGAGAGAGTGACATGGACATATATGCACTACCAAACGTAAAATAGATAGCTAGTGGGAAGCAGTCACATAGCACAGGGAGATCAGCTCAGTGCTTCGTGACCACCTAGAGGGCTGGGATAAGGAGGATGGGAGGGAGGGAGATGCAAGAGGGAAGAGTTATGGGGACATATGTATATGTATAACTGATTCACTTTGTTATAAAGCAGAAACTAACACACCATTGTAAAGTAATTATACTCCAATAAAGATGTTAAAAAAAAAAAAAGATATACCCATGTGCTGATAACTTCAACTCTACATGGCCAGGTCAGATCTAGTGGACATATTTCCTTAGATTTCTCAAAGTTGCCTCAAACTCAGCATGCCCAACATAGAACTCATCTTCTCCACTACATCTCCATCTCTCCCTGTATTCCCTAACTCAGTGATAAGTAATGAACTGGGGAGTCATCTTGGACCCTTTCCCCTTTTTTCCACTCCAAATAGAACTTATTGTCAGAGCCTGTGGATTCTACTATTCTTGAATCCATGTACTTTTTAACCATTATGACTGCCACTACTCTGGTCCAGGTCTTCACCATCTTTTTTAAATTGCAGTGTCCTATCTTATGTCTCTCCCTTGAGGCTGGCCTTATTTTATCCATTTTCCATATAGCACCCAGAGTGTTATTATTCTTGCCACTTCTCATCTTTAAAATGCTTCAGTGATTCTCCATTGTTCTCAGAATTAAGTCTAAACTCCTTAATATGACTTGAAAATCATTAATGATTTGGTGCTTTGCACACTTTTTCTGCAATTCTCTCTACCTTGAACTAGATGCATTTTTCCACATGCACCATCTCTATACGTTCCAAGCCTCTGAGTAGGTGATGCCCCTACTTAGAGTGTCTTTCCATTCTTCCAAGTGGCTCACCGTTACTCTCCTTTTTGCTAAGATAATACCTCTGAACAGATTCTTTCCTCAATCCCACCTCTCTCAAGGCTGAGAAACATACCCTTCCCTTTTATTATCCTTGGTGTTACAATTATCATGCTGAACTTCACTCCCCTCTTTACCAACAGTTCCTCAACAGTTCCTTAAAAGTAGGACTTGTCTCATTCACCCCTGTGTCCTTAGCATCAAACTCAATGTCTATTTTAGAGCCTCTGTGCAATAAATGTTAATAAACAAAATTCCCAGTAGTATGAAGAAAGGAGCTTGTCTTGGCAAATCAGTGAGAGAGAGGTAGGTGGAACTGTTAGAAAGACACAAGTCACATTATAGGTGGCAGCTTTTCTGTTCATTACAGCTCTCAGCTTCTTATAGCAGGGTATCTGGAAAAAGTGTACCTAAGATAAGTGGAGAAGGAGTAGTTTCATTAGGCTGAATGACATATTTTGTCTTCCAAGATATCATAATAAAGTTTTTGTGGCCTCTCCCGTTGTGGAGCACAGGCTCCGGACGCGCAGGCTCAGCGGCCATGGCTCACCGGCCCAGCCGCTCCGCGGCATGTGGGATCTTCCCGGACTGGGGCACGAACCTGCGTCCCCTACATCGGCAGGCAGACTCTCAACCACTGCGCCACCGGGGAAGCCCCATAATAAAGTATTTTTTAAAAGACTTTACACCTAAATTGTTTATTTACTTGCAGCAGCTTTTTTTTTTTTCTCTAGGCTCCATTTGCTTCCAGAACCAGATGGGGGATTCTGGTTTAACTGATACAATTCCATATTCTGAGTTCTTACTATATTTTTCTACTTCACTTTCTGGGTTGTATGTAGTAAATTGCCCAATATACACCTCATCAGCAGTAGGTCAGAGAAAAATGAAATTCCTTCAGGTTATGGAGTTGGCACTCTTCTTTGGTGAAGGATGAACCCATGCCATTCTAAAAGATCTGCACATCTGTGGGGTCTCTTTTTACAGGGAGCTGCACTTCCAAACTTTGAAGGAGATGCCATGTTTAAAAGATTGCAGTTCATTTCCTACGTGCATATTTGACTAGGGAAATTTTGTAACATAAACCAAAGTTTAGGAAATAAACAGCAAATGAAGAAGCATATGGATTGGCAACAAACACTCTGGTTCAGCATCTCCAGGGCTTTACATCTGTGTTCCATCAGAATTCTGCATCCAAGAGGCCATGTGGGTTTCACAACATCTCCTGATTTCTGTTTCATCAGGTCATCTGCTTTAGCAATCTGCAGAGCACAGTTTTGATGCTGATGCATGTCTAGGGTTGATGGTCCAACGTGATGGACCACGTTGCGGTGCAAATTAATGTCAGTTTGGGAACTAGATATACTTATTCCTGCTTCTGTGCCTTTCCTTACGCACTTTCACCCAGGAATTGCCCTCGAATACATCTCTTCATTCTACATCTTCTCTGCTTATCTAAATCTTATTTTTCAGGGTTCAGTTCATTTTATTTTCCCCTGCAATTAGGGCATAGATCATGGTCTCTAGGTGCTTTGCCATACTGTGTGCCATTCTCTTAAATTATTTCATGTTCTTTTACTTTATATGTAAAAGTATAGCCTGGTGTAACTTATAACTCATTTTGAGGCCATTCAAGTGCCGTGCTTCATCTGAAATGACACTTCGAGCTGTTCGTATCACATTTCCCATGGTCTTATCTGAAAACCAGGTTAGCACAGGCAAGACTTGGGGCTGTCAGAACATTCTTCTAGTATTTTCTCTGGCTTTTAGAATTATTATATAGGGCTTTTTCTTTTGTGGGGATTAGGCCACTCTGGCTGTCATGTAACTAGTCAATTTTCCTGTCACCCAGTATGGGACAGTAAAAGAAAGAATTAGAAGGTGAAATTGGAGGATTAGAAGTTAGAAGAAACTGGTTAATTTCTTTGTCCCTTTAATTCCCAGTTATGAGAAAGGAATTGGATCAATTACATTTTACTGAGCTTGATCTCAGTGTTCTGTAGCTTAATACCATCAGCACCTAGTACCAGTATCTAGCACGTGAAAAAGTCTTTCAATAAATACTTGTGGTAGAGATTTATCACACTAGGGAGGGTGGCTATAAAAGATAAAAGTAACTTCATACTAAAATGGAAATAACATTAATAGCTTCCCTGCCAATTGGTCACTACATCTTTGATTGTCTTTGGTATTTCAGAATCGGTAAAAATGGTGTTTTCAAAGAATCTTATGAGAAATGCATGTATATTCTTGTTTGGCAAGCTAAAGTTTTGGGCAAGAATATAGTCCAGTAATAAAGAATGATGTAGAAATTTTTATATGGTAAATATTTAAGTAGAAGATGGCATTTTAAACCTAAGTCCAGAGTTACTATTTCAGACCTGACGTGGTGACCTGAAAGATAAGCAGAGACCCCATTGAGAAAATCTCTACTTGTCATTCCTAATGGCTTCACTATGTCGTGAGAAAGCCAGAAAAATCTTCACTGAATTAGACTCCTAGGTGACCTTCTCCTAGAAATAGAGCTCTGAGCCAGTGACATGTGGTGGCATTTTATATGCTAGTGACCTTAATTTCTGGATTCTCCCCCCTAGCAATTAGCTCATTTAACTGAAACATATTGATTAAAAGAATCTATAAAATGAAAAAGTAAAACAAAATAATAAAGTTGAAAAATATGTTATAATTTTAAAAATCTGGTTATATAGTCATGATTATGAAATACTATTCTGATCTGAATGAAGCAAACTGTTCAGCTTCTATGCTTTAAATGATGTTTATTACTAATACCTAATTACTTGAATTTGAACATTCAAGAGCTAAGAGGTGATATACCAGTGAGTTCTCTTGGCTCGTACTTCCCAGTTTATACTGTATAAATTGGTGTCCTAAAGTATGTCACTTTTTAAAGTTTTTTTTTCTTAAGATTAAAAAGAAGTCGCTCAATAATTATATCTTTCAAATTGCATTGACCTTCTGGAGATATGACTACTCATTTGCCTCTTTCCAAACTGGCTTCTCAGCCTAGCTTCCTTGTCTTTGTTAATGGTATATTTGATCTCCCAGTCATGAAGGCTAGAAACCTCAGCCTGAACTTGGACTCTCCTCTCTCCCTGTGAACCATCGACTCATGGTGATTTCCACTTGGCATGTGTTCTACATCTGGACCTTGTGTCCTGTTTCACTATTCCCTCCTCAGTTCAGGTTCTCAAATAACAGCCTTCTACCTTATCATTAAGCCTTTATTCTCTCCCACTTCAACTCATCTCCTGTAACATCATAAGACAAATATTGATTTTGCTATTTTCTTGCTCAAAAACTCTTAGTAGCTCCCCATTTCCTCCAAAAGTATAATAAGCAGTTTGACTGAGGAATGTCCACAGCAGCATTATCGATAATGGCAAAACATTAGACTCAACATAGATGTTCAACAATGGGCAAATTGTTAAACAAAATATAATTAAAAGCTTATGATGAAATATTATTCGACCTAAAGGTGCTGTTTTTGAGGAATTTTTGGAAGAATTTTTAATGTATGAAAATGTGCAGTAGAGTAGAGTGTAACTTGAATATACCATCATAAAAAATATTCCTGTGTATGTAGATGTCACCAGTGGTTATCTCTGGATGACCCAGTTATGGGGAATTTTTCTTTTTGGCTACATTTAAAAGTTTTTCTACAGTGAATGTGTACTTTTATACATGTTTTATTTTATTATTTTTTATTTTTTAAAATTTTATTTTATATTGGAATGTAGTTGATTTACAATGTGTTAGTTTTAGGTGTCCAGCAAAGTGATTCAATTATGCATATACATATATTCATTCTTTTTCAAATTCTTTTCCCATTTAGCTTATTGCAGAATATTGAGTGGGGTTCCCTGTGCTATACAGTAGATCCTTGTTCATTATATATTTTATATATAGTAGTGTGTATATATTAATCCCCAAATCCTAATTTATTCCCCCCTGCTCCTTTCCCCTTTGTTAACCATAAGTTTGTTTTCTAAGTCTGTGAGTTTCACAATCAGAAATATTTGCTCCAACAATGGGAATCTGGAGGGGAATTTGTGACTTAGTTTAGTTGTTCTTAATGTATTTTTGGACTACAGGACTCTTTGAGGATCTGATAAATGATATGGAACTTTTCTCTGAAAAATGAACATCTGCCCATAGACAAAAACTATGGTGTATAATTTTGGCAGAATTTTAGACTGCAGATTCAGAGTCTTGTAACAGAATGATGCTCTTATTTAAGAGATAATGAAGAACCCAGGAGATTTGCCTCCTCTCTCATAGGGGATTGGAGGAAAAGTCAGGACTAGATCTTGGGTTTCTAACTTTTGCCCTGAGACTTGGGATCACATTGCAAACATCCCTCCAGTTCTGTGATACTATGGATGCTCTGTAAGTTGCTAAGCCTGTGAGGAACCAGACCACACCTGAAGAGGTTACCCTTTACCTCCGTGGAGGGGCCCCATCCGTGGTTGTAACTGCTGTTGTTCATGGGAGTGTTTTCCCTACTCCTCCTCCCTATGAAGACAAGGTTTCCTTCGAGAGATGCAGAGGAACAGCTTCTAAGTCATTGATAACTCCTAGATGTAAGCAAATATAATGTATGTCTGAGAGCACTGCATTTGATATCTCTTACTTTCTTAAACATTCCCCCCATACTTTATTATTTTATCATGTGCAGGGGTGATAGAGACTTTTGCTCTGAGAATGATCTCTTCTGTTACGTGGCAGTTTCCTTTATATAATCTTGGTCATGATGATGCTGGCAGGGCAGGACGGAGGACTCTGTCTGTGCTTGGATCACTCATTGGGCTTGATGCCACAGGAGTTCCCTGCCTGGTGCCTGAACGGCCTGCACAGTGCAGGGCTAGAAAAACCTCCCTTTCCCTGGCGGTGGGTGATTCTGTCTTCTCACAGCCTTACGTTAGGCAGTAAGTGAGGAAAAAACACCACCACCAAGAGCAACACACACACTAGAGCCAGCCTTTCAGTGAGGAATGAAGGAGAGGTGCCCGCCCTTTTCAGAGAGCCCTGCAAGGCCCTCATCAATCTTGCCACAGACCGCAGATTTTACAGATAAAGGAAGAGTGTTTTCTTTGGTGCAATAAAGCTGCAAACACAGATCTTCAAACAGCTGTCTGATAATTTTTTTCAAGTTGTTAAGCCCTCCACAATCTAATCTCTGCAAAGGGCTTTGAATCAAAATAGAGGAGGGAATCCATGCATTGAACGGAGGACTTGTGTAGAAGGTAAGGAAAGGAGTATTTTTGAGTACTTCCAAGTACTGGGCGAGATTCATTCATGGATATCATAACGTCATTCACAGATGTTATAACGTTGACTGCCTAGGAAAAGCTGCTGGGTGGCTGGTGTTATCCTTATTTTTATGGGTGAGGAAACTGAGGCCCGCAGCGTTACTGTTTTGCCCACAGACACACAGCATGAGACTAAGCTGGGTGTGTCTGCTTCTAACTCAAGCTCTTTCTCCGGTATAATAAATAGCTCCTATGGTGGCATATTGTTTTGGAGTGTTCTAATTCTTTTATGTGCATGTATACTTTATATATTTTAATTTATGCACTATAATCCCATTAATAAAAATTGGAAAATACAGAAAGATATAAACACGCACATAAGCGCACACACGAAATAGTTCTGTCCTAACCCCAAGCACATAGAACCTGATATATAGCAACTGGCCCTGATAAAGGTTTCCTCTCTTCTCTTTGCCTCTTTGTTAATATAGTGTTGTATTTTTTTCTAGTCCTTTCCCCTCAAGCATATTTCTAATATAATTAGAATCAAAATATATGTTCAGTTTTAACTTAATTTTTTTCCGTACTGCTTAATTCTGTCACCTAATTTAGTGCTCTTTTTAAGGTTGTCATTTTAATAACACCTGTGTGGTGAAAGGAGACACAGAAAGAGTAAAGCAGTCCCTGAGTGGTCTGGGGAGAAACCATAGGTGGTCATAGTGACAGCTGTATGCTTTGGTCTGATTGAAAGGAAAATGGTTGAGACGTTATCATTTGGTCTGTATCACAGGAGAAAAAAGGTATGATTTTTGGCTTAGCGTGGAATACAGGAGACAGTGTATCTGCTGACTTTCTACTTCCACTTCCTCCATAGCTCTAAGGAGGCAGTCAGATGGGTGTGACTTTCAGATGTCTTCCTTCTATCTGCTTACTAATGAACTATTTCTGTTTATTGAGTTAAGTTGTATATGCAGCTAGAATTGGGCCCGGGTCAGAAAGTGAGGACTGATGCTCATGGGATGTACACCCATGTGTGGACAGTGTCAGAGTTCCAGAAGCAGACGTCTGGAGGTTGCTCAGTCTCCTGCCCCTCCCACATTATCCATGAGCATCCTTCCATGCCTGTGCCGCCCAGGGGTGAGTCTGCACCAGTGCGGGGATGCTGACGACAATGTCGGGTGCAGAGGAAGGAAAGGGAGCAAGTTAGAAAGACACCAGCTGGCACTTTTCCATTTGGAAGCTGACCTTTTTCTTCTACAAAACGTTTATATAGACTCTTGACCTGAGGGATTTCCTTCTTTATGAAGTCCCATGAAAATGTACTCTGATTCTACTTTCTATGTCTCTCAAGGGTCTGCTTTCACAGGCTTTCCAATAGCCTGCTGTGGGGAAACAAACTACACTCTTTGCAGGAGATTTAACATCTCTATAAACACTTTCTCTCTTGTTCCCTTACACTCACTGTTATGAAGATTGTGTTTAGGGCAGGAACCTATCCTCCCGTTTGAGTGACCACAGTGGGCTCAATCTTGTACACATCTGCCTGTTCTTCCTGTTGCATCTGGCTTCCTGCTTCCTGCTTTCTGTTGCTTCTCAGCAAGTCCTGTTCAGCCAAGCACACTTCTTCCTCTGTCTGCGTACGGCTGCTTCTACCAAGCTGTCTGCTTTCTCGAGAGGAGAGGGACCGATGTTCTCTGCACCTCTGTAACTTCAGTTCTGTTCCTGCGAACTTATGTTCTCTCACATAAGTGGGGCTTTCTGCCTTTATTAACTTGTATTAAATACAGTTGTCACAGAGGCTGCTTCGGAGAGCCCCTTGCCCACGTCTTACCCACCCAGCCCTCAGCTTGGGAAGGCAATGTGGTATCCCAGAAAGGATGCAGCCTATTTTTTTTTTTTTTTTTGAGGAGCAGGGTATTAGTGCTGGACCTGAGACACAGATGGGTGACCCCCAGGACCCTTTGTATACCCACGCTATTTGCCATGTACAGAGACGGAGGAATGGAAGAGAAAACAGAGTTTTTCTGACTCTAGGTTCCCACCAACTAAGGCTTTCTGATTGAATTGTAAGTGATCTCAGGGTTGGCCTTTGGACTGTTTTATGTGCTCCCATTGGTTCAAAATGTTCATAAGATTCAAGATCATGTGCAGCCTTGACCTCCAGTAAAAGTGCAAGGGCCTCACATGGCCCAACCACAGGTTCCCCTCCCCGCTGTGCTTCCCAGCCAAACAATGCTCCTAATCACGTGGACCAAACGCAGGGCTCACTTCACCTTGAGTGGTGGCCTTTAGTTCCCTGCCAGCCCAGGGAATTATTCAAACAAGTCAGTCATACCCCCCACCCCCCGTGGCAACTAGGAGTCACCTCATCCTCTTGTTACTATAAAACCCACTTCCTATGGCCTTCGCTTGTTCACTCTGTTCCTGAGTGACCCCATGTGTCCCTGAGTGGCATGCAGTGTCTTCCCCTGGGCTGTGAGTATCTATGACTACTAAACTGCTGTAGGTCTCAGCCATCCCATATTGTGTGTCATGTTTTCAACCATCTTTACGACCCTATGGTAGGAATCCTTCCCTCACCAATGGGGTAAAGAAGAGGTGATCAAAATTCAGCACACCCAATTTTTCTGTTCTTAGCTCGTGTCAAGTATAGTTCCACTTTCCATTTATGTGCCCTCTCTCCTGTAAACTGCACAGAGCAGGGAACATGCCTGTAATTTTCATGACTGTATCTTTGATGTCTAGCACAGTGATGTCTGGCACATACTAAGCACTCGATAAATATTTATTGAATAAATGAGTGAGTGAATTCTAAGGGCCCTTTCTGGGTAAGGATTACAGTATATGTTCTCTCTTTCCAGCTATAAAATTTTATTATTCCACAATGGGGGATGGAGTGAAGTGCGTGAGCAGAGCTCATAGTTGCCTTCTAGCTTCTTCCAACCTCAGAAATATCCCAGAAAAGCCAAGGGAAGAATGGATCATGAAGACATAATCCACATCCCCTGTTCACAGCTTACTGTCAGCGTGATGTACTTTTGTTGAGGCAGACCTTGCCAAATGTTGCTGAATTGGGCAACCAACTATATTTCATACCTTCTGAGACATCCTGGTCTGTTTGCCTAATGAACTTGCAAAGAATTTAGTGCCTGTTTCTCTCAATTTTGTTTTGCCTGGCTATTTTCTCCAGTTCTAATTTGTTTGTGGAGAGAGCTGCTGCCAGCCACAGAGAGAGGACGGGGTGGGATGGAGAGCCTCCATGCCACTGTTTTTGTGATTTCTTTAGCTATCACTAGGCCAAGGTACCATCGTATTCTGTATGTACTGAGATCAAATTAATCAACAGACACTTATCTGAGCCATGATGATGGAATCATGTCAGGGAGAATTTGGCCTATGCAAAACTTAGGGAGCTCTATCTGTGATTTCCTTTTGATTATTTTCATGAAGACTTGAGCTTGAGGGGAATCTGAATATCTTTTAGATCATTGGGTCTTATCGTTTAAGGCTTGACATTTTGTGTCTTTCCACTTCTAAAATTTTTCCTTACCCACGCCTCCAATCTAAGTCTCACCATTTAAGCAATTAAACTCATACCTGACCTTCTCTGGGGAGCCATTCCTGCATTTATCTCTGTGTTTCCTTTCCAGAGCTCCCTAACATTTTTTAGTTTTATTATTTTTCACATGTAGTATTACACGACGTGTTCATTTTGTTCATTTTTGCTTTTTGCTTTTTTTTCATTTTTGCTTTTTGAAGCCAAGGACTTTGAGGCATTTTCTTTTCTCTCCAGAGTGCCCTGTCCAGTGCTGTGTTCATAATAGGCTTTGTCAGCAACTGCTGCTTGATTGTTTGATAGTAGGAACCAAGTGGGTATGCCTCCACGAGGATGAGTGTCATTTATTAGGAGATCAGACGACAAAACTGGTGTCAGTTTGTCTGAGTTACACTGAATGGATTCACAAGGCATCCTGAGCTCTGTGTGTTAAAGCAGAGGAGACACCATGATGAATTTTACGACAAGAGCAAGTTGACCAGGCAGTTTCCCAGATGTTGCTAAACTCTGCTTTAACTCTTTCGTAGGGCTCGTGTTAACTGTGTCTCCCACCTGGAGACGGTGACTCTAGAGAGATATGACATTCTTGTCATTTGTTCTTTGCCTGGATTTACAATTTGCTCCCTGCAGCATCACTTCTCCCACCTATGAAAACAGCCGGGCCCAGCAGTTGGAGCAATGGATTCAAATTTATACAGGGCATGTGGTCACTGTCACCTCATGTGACAAGAAGCAAAGGAAAAGAGGAGCGGAAAGAACGAGCCAAGTCATTATCTTAGAGTGTCTTGGTTTCCAGTAAGACAGTAGAATTTAAGGGAATTTCCCTGCCGGTTACCCTAAGACATCCGCTGTAGCATCCTTAGCGGGACTCTTTGTTGGATGATTGGTCCTGAACCTCATTAACAGAGGCTTTGTTGCTTCACAGGAGGTGGGTTTAGCGCAGGTGGGCATTAGCACAGAGGTTTGTTTGACCAAACCCACCTCAGCAACTGATACTAATTGGCTCAGAAAGTCTCAGGAGAAGTTGTTAATTGCAAAGACGGAGTTTTTGTTTATAATTTGTAGTGATTTCTCCTCTACTGCTTTTCCTCCATCCCATCCAGACTGCCTCTCCTTCTTGCACAAATAACAATGGTCATCCCAAAGTAGAAGAAATTAGGGAGTCGAGGCACATCTTACTTGATTCCAGCTGCCTTTTTGCTCCACTTTCCATTCTCCCCAGGGTTATCTTTCAGAAGGAGATGTGACCTTCTCCTCTCCCCCACCTTTCCCCTCATCACTACTGTTAGTGTGAAGCGACACCCTAGCACGTGGCAGGAATTTTTGCCAAGGTTTAGCTGACAAAACTAGAAAGTATTGTTGAAAAATACATATACAGTGTCAGTGTATTTTAGAAGGTTCCTATAATGGGACCTTCATTCTATTCTGCTGCATACTGGAGATGGTCTTAGTGTCTCATTGTATACTTTTGTTAAATCATTCTATTTTAAGATTAAATCACAGGGTAAGGAAACCCTCCTCTGTCGACAGGATATTAGATGTGAAAAAAGAGAAGCTTTCCGTGGTTCACGGACTCTTCTGTTAAGAAGATAATGATCATAATAGCTACCATTTAATAGGCGCTTAGACATGAGGAACTACCATGATCCCAACTTTACAGGAAGAAATTGAGGGGCAGAGGTTCAGGTCCCAAAGCATGCGCCAGTGTCAGATTTGAACTTGGGTTTCCCCAGCTCCAAAGCCCACACTATTAACCACTATGCTGTGCTGCTCTTTTGCTGTATTTTTGTCCAGTCTTTAGCCCCACTTACAAAGCATTTAAATTAGTTATCAGAACTCCTGTTCTTCCCAGTGTTTGAGGAACCAGCTCAGGCATAGTTGACTGTCCATTCTACAATTGTGTTATATCATGTAGTGTGTTTAGGGCCATAGTGCAATCAATATGATTGCTAAATCCAGGTGATAATGAGCTTTCTGGGTAATGATGGCAGATCCGATGGACCTCAGCATGTTTATCTTTCCCCTCTGTGTCTTACACTGAGATGGAATGTTGGTGAGGAGACTAGAGACACTTGGGGGTAAGTTCTCTGTGCCTGAACTACACAGACTGCACTGAAGTTCTGTCAGTCACCTAGTTATAGGACATGATTAGCGCCAAGAGGACACAGGGGAACTTCAGTTCTTCTGGTGAATATGATGTAGGATGCAGGGTTGGGGGAATTCAAAAGAATAACAAACTGCAGAAACATTTTTTTTTATCTGTTTCATGTACGCTTGGAGCCCATGAAATTGTCAATTCCTTTTTTCTTATTATGCACTCAGGAGGTTTTTCTTTTAGATAGGGTTTATAGGACTATACTATAATCTTGACCAATGCAAATTGATTTTTAAAAAATCATTAAAATCTTTAAACTTTAGACGTTATCCTTAGGTTGTAAGTGCTAAGCTCAGTCTACCTCCTTGTTTCATGATAAGCAAAATTCATCTAGAGACCATCAGTGCTAATTAATTTGGATACTCCAAAAGCATACATATTCTTTTTTTAAATGGAGGGATTTTAGTGTTGCAGTTGTTTATATTTTGTTTTAATTTAAAGTTAAATTGAATAGAAAGGTAGTTAATTTAGTTACATGTTGAAACTCCTCTAAAGCCTTCTCAGAATTATTTGTTTTTAGCAGTGGATTCTAAAAACAGATGTAGGAGAGGATGTGTGGGAGAAAGGGAATTGGTTCAAACCTTCATGGTTTCTGATTTGGAGTAGAAAAATTGGTTCTGAAAAGTCTAAGTTTGGAACATTCATTAGAGCAACTCTTCTGCAACGTAGCTGGGTCAGTGAATTACCCCCAACATTCGGGTTGTTTCTATTTGATCAAGAAATGGGATACAAAAATGAACAGATAATCCAAATCATATTTTAGCCATAATTTTTACCTTTTTCTATTCTATCTTATGTTCAAAGAAGTAAATCTATCTAGGAAGGAATTCAATCTAATAATTTGTTTCCAGTCTTCTTTCACTTTCGTGTTTCCCCATAGGGTAGACAGAGATGCCAGTAAACAAGAAAATGATCGAAAGGTGAGGCCGAGAAGTAGAATGTGAGGCAAGTCTCTGGATAGCACACAGACAGCATAGCCAGCCTCTGACTCACAGGCTGGCTCGAAAGGTTGACAATGACTTTGCAGTTTTATCAGTTCCATCTATTTTCTTTAGGCAGGATTGTTTTTATACCTTTCCCAGTAGATGATAATCTATCTTATTTTTTTAATGAAACTTCCAGTGTAGAGGACACCAGCTCCCTTAGGAACTCATTGTGCAGTTAGATGGTTTTCAGCGAAGGATCCCGTTATCGTCGATTTTTGTTCTTCATCTCCTCTGCTGGGATGACCAACTTTAGAGAAACAGAGTTGCATCCACGTACCGTCATTGTCTGTAGTTCCAGAACAGATTGACAGAGGACATGCCTACCCTAGAGAACAACTACTCCAATCCCTTCACTGTGACTAGTTTAAGTCTTCTCTCCTCTAGATTGGGAATACAGGCTTTTCTAGTTTAAATTCAGGTTGTAGTGTTATGTTCACTTAGATCTTCACGTTTTTTGCCAACTCTATGCATTGCTAGAATTTCCCTGCTCTGTGCTAAAATCGTGCTGGTTCTGTTAATCAATATCCAAAATATGTTATTTTAAAAAAATGTGACATTGGTGTATATGATCTATAGGACCGTAGGATTAGCACTGGAATGACTTAGCGTCCTGGGATCCAACTCTGTTTCTGCCATAGCTACTTTGGGTGTGTGATTTACTAAGTGTCTCTGAGCCTCAACTTATCATCATTTAAGGTGTGGGCAGATTAGAGCAGCTTTTCCCTGTGGGTTTTCCATGAGATGTTAACAGACACAAGATGAAAAATGGTCCCATTTATAAAACAGGCGGTGGTGATGGTGGTGGTGGTAGGATGCGCAAGATGAAATTAATCGAAACAGATTTCTTTACTGAAAGGTTTGAGCCTTAAAAAAAAAAGTACATCGTAAATCCTCAAATCTTCAAGAGAAGTTTCCCAAAGTTATCCAGCTATGGTTCCTTTTTTTCCCTTTAATCTGACCTTAATGCCACCCACTCTTGACCAGGCCTGTGGCATGTCTGGCCATTTCTTTTTCTTATTGAATTGTATGAATGCTTCATTCCATAAGAAAGTGTGCTGGTTACTGCAGGTGTAAGCACACACTACTGCTCTAGCTGATGCCTAGGCAAGGGCATGAAGCAACGTGTTGCTGCCATCAGCGTGGGCAGCCAGAGCAGGCTGTTCTGTGGGCTGTTTTGTAATACAGTTACTAAATGGTCCCCTCTTTCTGTTAGTTCAGCATTGTAAAAGCCAGGCCTGGCTAGTGATGTGTATGTGACAGGCTTCATTTCCCCCTTTGTCTCAGCTATTATTGGAAAGGTCCAGAAATTGCCGGTCAATTCTGCTGCCCTTGGAGGTCTGAAGTATTGCACCTACTCAATAGGGTTTGCTCTTCACGTGAACAAATTGCCCACAGCTTGTGTGACTCCTTGAGAATAATGAGAATCAACCTCATTTTAGGAGAGGGGACAGATTGTGTCTGTATTTGGCAACCCACATCCCTCTGCTGCTGGGATTGCTTAAGAAACTCCATGGAGATTGACGGAGAAATGTCCATTTTGTCTGAGGAGCTGCTGCGTTCTGTCAGCATCTGCTGGAACTAATGCTTTTCTCTAACGTAGCGTCACTCCCCAAACCACTGGACCTGACGGGAAGTTAATGTAAGTTTCCTGCAGTCTATTTCAGTCCCTTGTCATTTTATCAGGGAGCTAAATGCTGAATGCCTTCAGGCACATCATAAGCTAAGGATGCCATTTAAAACAAGATAGAAACTTTAAAAGCTGTATTGAAGCATGCAGGTCGTAATTTTAAGATAAATACTAATGTTTTGTCTTGCACGAAAAACTCAGAATTAGTTTGGGAATTGCTAGGGCCACAAACATTGTCCTATAGCAAAGAAAGCAGAAGCTCCTTAAAAGTAAAGGTTTTGTGCAGAACCGCAAAGAATAGGTGGAAATGATTTGAGAATAGCCTTTCCTGAATACTATTTTTATCATTTTTTTTCCCTCTGAAGATTGTATAATGCCGCATAGTTGCATGTAGGATTAAATCCATATTCTCCTTGGCCATCTTTTCTGTGTGAATTTTAGACTCTATAGTATTGTTAAGTAATTTAAAACTCAACTTTCTTGTTTCCACCCCAATATGTGTTTTCCCCAAGAAGAAAGCCCACTCCTTTCCCTGTCAATGTGGGCACTACTTCTTCAGAGATCTGCCTCCTCGTCTTCTTTCCATTCTGTCTTGTCCACACTGTGTCAGCTCCCATGTTCAAAATGTGTTGCTTTATCAGTTCTCTTGGTTATGGGTGTGTATTATTATTTCCTTGAGGGGAGAGCCAGTTATATTTCTTATATACTTCCCAATGTGTTGACTAGAAAGTTTTTCATGTAATATGTATCCAGTAAATGTAGTTATCTGACTAGCTTTTATTCTAAAACATTCATGAGATTCAAATTGTGAGCACATTTCTGGATGGTTGGGGGACACGTGTTTAGGGTTACTGATTTCATATTTTAAATAAAACCATAATTTAAGCATTTGTGAAATAAAGTAGATTCTGATTTTTGTCTGTCCCTTAATCTTTAAATAAGTGGTTTTAGAAACCTTTAAAAAAAAAAAGAAGTTTTCCAATCTCTGATGAGGCCATGTTAAAGATATTTAAACTGTAAAAGTAATGGGCCAGCTGATGCTGAAGTTTGAGATAACATCCTTGAATTTGTTGATTATGTGATTTTGGAACTCTACACGTAGAGTTGATTCTAGCAACAGTTTAGAATAGAGAGTATTCCTTTGGCTAATTGGAGCGACAATCGGGTGGCATTAATTTCCTGGAGATTCCATGAGGTAGGCTCGGTAAAGACACATGGAAGAACTGCTCTGATGTTTAATCACTAAAGTTAAATTCTGAGATTCCAAATGTAATACCGAAATCATGAGCTTTTTCTTTGACATACATGGGTCTAGACAGGTGATGAGTTCGTTAAACAGCAGGAGTATAGTTCAAAATGACACCATCAATTCAGAGAAATGTAAGAAGTTGTACAGAAGCAATGTCTGAGGATTCACTTGCTGAGGTTAGGTTGGAAAATACTTTGTCTAATACAGGCTACTTTTTGGACCCAAGAGTAAATCATGGCTGAAAGCAAGCCTATTCTTGAGAACTTGATGACAGCGTTGATAAAGAGAAATTAATTGGGAATTTAAATTACTTAATACTTATAACAACCTCCTATGTTATAATTATGTTCATTTATAAATGAGGAAATTGAGGCTCATAGAAAAGTGAGCTGCCCAAGTCATACAGTTAGTAAGCAGCAGAGTTAGGATTGGAGCCAACTTCTCATTGACTCCCAAGATACTGGAATGAGGTACTGGAATGTTTTTTGGGAAATAGAAAATTAGTCATGGATAGTTATCATGAGATATAAAAGAGAGATTCCTTGTGGATGCCAAGTTGTTCCAATTAGTTACTGTTGGTAAAGGTGAAATATGTGTTCTTTCTAATCTCAGCTGATGTGGTTGACATGGTCTGATATGAAGGGTGATCGCTAAACTTGCAGAAAGGAATATGACATTGTTCTGAGGAAACAAAGTCAAAATCAGGTAGCAGTCCTCTCCTTTTAGGAAGTGTTGGGACCATGCTATTACTTTGCAGTAGATTTTCTATGAGTGAGACAATACCCATTAATCAACACTCTCATTGTATATTAATAGCTATACTAATTGAGCATTTGCTATATGCCAGCTACTACATTAAATACTTAATGTATGTTTTTTCATTTAATCTCTTCAGTGACCCTACGATGTAGATACCATTAACATTCCCATTTCACAGACCAGGAGCCTGAGGCACAAAAGATTAAATGACTTTTCTGAGACCTCACGTCTCATTACTGACTGAATCAGATTATGTCTAAACATCATGATGACATAGTCTATGGTATTAACTACCTCCTGCTTCTCGCACTGTAAGCACTCTACTAAATTTCACAGATGATTTTGCACTGGGCTTACCTAGATGATTCTGAAGCCCCGATCAAGTTATGGCTGCAAGATTATATTAAAGGACGCCAGAGAAACTCCGTGTATTGTTACTAATGACTACTATTTTTGGTTTAGTTGGAAGGACAGGTAAATTCTGGCAGCAGAGATGCTCTGGGAATCACTTCCTTTATCTGTAAAATGGAATCAAGGGATTTCCCTGGTGGTCCAGTGGTAAAGAATCTGCCTTCCAATGCAGGGGACTCAGGTTCAATCCCTGGTGGGGGAACTAAGATCCCACATGCTGTGGGGCAACTAAGCCCACGCGCCACAACTACTGAGCTCGCGTGCCTCAACTAGAGAGCCTGTGTGTCACAAACTACAAGCCCACGCGCTCTGGAGCCCACACACCACAACTACAGAGCCCACGCACCCTGGAGCCCTCACACCACAACTAGAGAAGCGAAAACCCGCAGACCACAAATAGAGAGAAGCCTGCGTCACAGCGAAAGATCCTGCATGCCTCAACGAAGACCCTGCGTGCCGCAAGTAAGACCCGATGCAGTCAAAAAAAGAAAAAAAAGAAATGGCATCAATAATGCTTCACCTGCCTAAAGACAGGAGCTGGACACAAAAACATCTTTGACTGAGTATCCACAGAGTATACATATGTGTGAGTCAGTACGACCCAGGCCTCTTAATGAAGGCATAATGGGAAGAAATCTTTTCTTGCCTCTTAGTGTAATATTGACGTTTCTGGTTGAACCCTTGACTCTAGTTATCAAGGGATCTTAGACCAAGAACAAAGGGATCATATTTTGTCTCCCACATAGCAATGCTCTCCTTTGAGAAATATCAGTCTTTACTTTGACAAGAGTATGTTACTTTTTGCTTATCAACCCTGGCTAAAATACAATTTTAGAGGAGTGTAGAAAGAAGAGCTGTATCTAAGATATACTCTTCCAGGAATTGAGGTTGATTGATGTTTCTTTTCAGAAGCATGAAATATTCTGAAGGTGTAACATGTTGATGGCTTTGTAGAATTAGCGGTTTATCACACCACATAGTTCTGTGAGTAATTTATCATTGAGTCACATTCCTTTTTACTCTGTCCCATTATTACAGGTTAATCAGGGACATGTAGCTTCTGAAATATTGACAGACATGTTTTGAATTATTATTTTGGAAACCATGAAGACATTCGTTTCCTTTTGCTTTAATACCCTTGACTTCAGTACTAACTGCAGGCATGTTAGATGTGAGCCTCTGTAAAGAAAAGTGAATAATATTAATTAAGACAGTGTGACTTCTCTCCTCACAATAAATTCTTTTGATGGAATGGTAATAACAATGTTTTCAGTAAAACACTACCTGAGATTTTTCTTACTTTCTCATAAGATAGCTCTTTACTGTAAAATTAAGATGGCCTCTCAACTCTGAAACACCTTCAATTTATCAAAAAGGGCCAACCTAATGTTCCAAAGCAGATTCAATCCTTTTAATGCATTCCCATTTTAGGGCCAAGGGAAGTGCCTTGCTCTGCAGGAAAACATTTCTTGGCTAACTATTATTTTAAATGCTTGCAGGAGACCACAGAGTAAGAGAGAAGAGACAACAACAACCCCTAGCATGCTTGGGGGATCATTTGTTCCTTCATATTTGTGGAACCCTGTGTCAAGAGAGGAAACATCGAAAAATAAAATGCATTTACTCAGAATCTCTGGGGCAAGGTGCAAAAAGTCTGTTCTGTAGGAGCCCGGATTAAAAATTACATTGTTGAAACTTGCAGAGCAAATGTTATCAGCAGAACCATGGGTGCTTTCTGGTTAAATTTGTGCCATCTGATTAGTTCCAGTAAATTGGCTTCCAGTACGAATGCTTTTGGCCTTTTAGTTGCTGGTGACCCATTTGCTGGTGAGTTGTTTCTTCATAGTCCAGTAATTATTGGCTTTTCAAAGCAGTGACTCGATCCACCAGTGTGTGCAGTCACCAAAATTCAATCTCGTCTATTCATCACTCTTGTCAAGTTCCAAGTGGTAGGAGTCAAAATCTTACTCTAGTTCACATATATATTTTTATAGCTTTTCTCCTAAAATGTGGTATGGAATGGAAAATAGAGCCCAGGAGTGGGATAAATACCATTTAAAATTTATTGATAAAGAGGATCCATGAGGAGGAAAAGGGGCCAGCCAGAGGAATTAGGTACACTGCTGGGTGTACTACTTTTCTTCCGGTTGGTTCTTGCTCTCTTAGATACTGCTCCAATTTTCCACTCTTTCCATAGGAGTCAAATCTTAAAACTGAAAAATTGAAAGTTGTAGCATCCTGAATTTTTACGTCTCATTATCAGTCCAGACCCCTGCCATTATCACCCCCATACTTTCACAGGTCTTTCAACTGTCTCCAAAACCCAGTGACTAGTTTACCATACATTTCCAAGGCTCTCCTTCTTTTAGTAGAACTTCAGCTATTTTGAAACCTCATTAGAAAGAATCTAAGTCAACAAGCTGGAATGGGTCTGTAGCTGACGGTTGACCAAAAAAAAAAAAAGTATCGAAAAGGTAAGCTGTGTATTTGAGAGTATCGATTTTGCAAATTGGAGTGGGATTTTTTTTTTTAATTTATTTTTGGCTGCGTTGGGTCTTGGTTGCTGCACGCAGGCTTTCTCTAGTTGCGACGAGCGGGGGCTACTCCTCATTGCGGTGTGCGGGCTTCTCACTGCGGTGGCTTCTCTTGTTGCGGAGCACAGGCTCTAGGCACGTGGGCTTCAGTAGTTGTGGCTCGCAAGCTCAGTAGTTGTGGCTCGTGGGCTCCAGAGCACAGGCTCAGTAGTTGTGGCGCACGGGATTAGTTGCTCCACGGCATGTGGGATCTTCCCGGACCAGGGCTTGAACCCGTGTCCCCTGCATTGGCAGGCGGATTCTCAACGACTGCGCCACCAGGGAAGCCCTGGAGTGAGATTTTTTAAAAAAAGAAGTTATTTATATGTGAGAAATGTATCTTTCTTTGTTTAAAAGTTATGTTCACGCCATATTCTTCATCCCCCCCAAAAAAATTTTTTAGTTTTGGTATTCATCTAATCTCAAAATTTGAAAATAATCAAAGTTACTAGATTGAGGAGGCCCAGGAATACAGGGTCACTTCTGTATAAATCTTTGCTTCTTTGAGCCAAGCCAGACTGAGACTATTGCCTGCTTGGTGACACTCCTAGCCTGCCTCTAGAGATGCTTATCCTTACTGCTCAGGGACTGGGGCCCTGACACAGGTCCATTAGAAGAGCATGCTTTTATGTGCGATGAACTTTCAAACTAAAATTTTTTTCCTCAGTATTGTTGTTATATTATTTGTGCAGTATTAGGAAAAGTGAACAATAATTTATAAGGGAAAAATATCCATGCTGTGAAAAACTCTTAAAATGGACTCCAATTTTCAGCAGAATCAGTGTGTCTGATGATCAAATCACTGCCTACAGAAAAGGAAGGTTAGTGGGGTCAGAGAGTATATGTAGAAGCACTGTAAGAAACCTTGAAATTTTAGCAGAAGAAGATTTTCAGTAACAAAATTCAAGGAAAGGTCTTTCAGTGGACTTTTTAATACTTATTTCAAATTTCTTTTACATTGTCTGGCATCTCAAGTGCTTTTGATAGCAGATTGAATTCAGGCTGTAATTTTCATCCTTGGTAGTCTTAAGTAACATCACTTCAGATCTAGCTTAATTTTGTTCAAACATTAAGATGTGTAGTTTCTGCTTTATTTACAAGTAGAGGAGGGACCAGGGTGATGAATACATTTTGATTTCTGTTTTCTCGTTCTGTATCATAGTGCAAATGAAGACTTTTTTTTTTTAAAAAAAAGCTATGTCTAGTTGTATCTTTGCAAAATGCCTTTTCAGAAAATAGGTTTTGAATATTCACTTTAATACTATTACTTGTGACCCTACCTAGGCTCTGTGCTGTTAAATCTTAGGTGTGTGAGTCTTACAGCCGAGTAGTAATTTTAGTGCCATTTTAATGTCAGATCTTCTCCTTAGTAGGCTGTTTGCATATTGCATGCAAGCTATATATTAGGATTTTTTTTTAATTTAAGATATGTTGGTAAATGATTTTGACATGACTTGTTCTCTTGGACTAACTGTATTTTATAAACATTATTATGCTTTACTCTTGAATGACATATGACACTGAGAGACAGAAACTGGGTTTCTGTCCTGCCATGGCGGCTTGGTATTGATCTTGTTCAGCTAGTTGCTTATTACTTCACCCTAAATGTTGAATAGACTGCATGGAGTCCTATGTGGGTATGAGGGGGAAATGGGGCCAGAAGTTTCATTAACATACCATTAAGCTGTGGTCAGCTTCTCCCTAAAGGGCTGTAAGCCTCTTAAGACAACTTCCTTTTTAGGGAGTTGTAAAGCATAGAAACTTCAGAGGAAGGGGCCCAGCTGCAGGCATAGGGTTAGGAGTTTTCTTGCTCAGAGGAGTGACTTAGCATCAGAGTGGGCCATGAATGGCTCTTTCCTGCTGTGGCTCAGGCCGAGTCCACCCATCAGTTACAGCCTCTGGGGAGAGACAGACACTCGGTGGTGACCTTTGGAGGCATATGTTCATTCTCTGGTGATGCTCCTTGCAGAGTGAAAGCCAGCTCCTCCTTGATCAGGTATGGTGCCATTGTCTTGAGAGTGATCAGAGATAAGAGTGGTGATGCAGATGTGTTAGCCTATGGTACATGCAAATGTAGATTTTTGGGGGTGCTGAATTTAGAATGATCTAGAAGTGTCTTGTTGGAATTAGCAGGCAGACAAGATGATTTTGATACCAGGATCACCAAAGTCAGGATATGAGAGCTTGACAATATACTTGTTGGGATAAAACATTGATGAGACAAATATGTTTTAAAAAAGAAAGATTAGAAGAGTCATGAAAGAATTGTGACTAGCCAGCCTCTCGTCACTATCTCCTTTGCTACCACTCAAGTCTAAGTTACAATGGTCTCGCCCCTGGGATAGTGCGATAGCCTCCTCACTAAGTTCTCTATGTCCATCCTGCCCCCTGGAGGCTGGCCTCCACACCACTGAAAATACAAGTCTGGTTTTGCCACTCTGCTCTCCAAACTTTCCAAGGGCTTCACATCTCACTAGCAGGGAGATAGTAAGTTTTTACTGTGACTGACATGGCATTACAGGGTCTGCCCCTGGCCCCCTCTCTGCTCTCATCTCACACTGTTCTTATTCTCATTTATTCCACTTGGGTCCCTCTGCTTTCCTTGATGTTCGTTGAATATGCCATCCACCCTCCCTTCTCAGAACCTTTCCACATGCATATTCCTCTCATTGGAGTGTTCTTCCTCCAGATATCCATATCACTCACTTCTTCATTTCATTCCCATCTCTGTTCAAAAAACACGTTCTGAGAGAGAATTTGTAGCCATGGTATCTAAAATAGCACACTCACATCCACCCCATCACTCCCGATCAACTTACCCTGGCTTCTTCTTCTTCATAACACTTATCATCACTTGTCATACTCTATTAAGTCAAATGATATGAAATTACCTTTTTTATGGGTCAGGAACAATCAAATATTGGCCATTCCCTATGGTTCAACCTAAAATATATTTGTTAATTTATAATTTTCATTTCAACCTAAAATACATTTATTAATTTGTTTATTATTTTTATTCTTTCCCCTGCACTAAAATTTAAACTCTGTGAGACCAGGGGTTAGATTTGTTTTGGGCAAATTCCCCAGTGTCTAAAATATAGCAGGCTCTTAGAAAAGCCATATTGAATGCACGGAAAGAAAGAAGAAAAGCTGATGAAATTTGTTGATAGTGAACAGAGAAAACTTATATGGAAAGTGATCTGTGCTTAGACAGTGTAGAAAAATATGATTGGAAGAACTTCTGAGAGAGTCCAGAAAAATTTAAGGACTTATTTGGATCCATGTGAAGTACAGTGTAAAGTTTCTATCTAATTGGAGTTCTGTGCTACGTATGGGCATTCATTATATATTTTTTAATATAGTTTCCTGAAACTGGGACTAAGGGATAAAACAAGTCTTAGATAAAACACTTTTGAGCTTAAGAAGTTTCACAATTGGTAAGTTACAATGATTCATAGCTTGCCAATTGTGATATCATTGATTCTTATTAGAAAGAAGTTATTTTTTACTTTCAGTTCTAGAAACATGGCTGATAACTTTAGTATTGTGCCTTATGCAAACACTTAGAAATACTAGATTAAATAAACTGTTTCATGTATATCTGATCTTGAAAGGAAATAAAGGTATCACTGTGAGTCAGAAATAAAGATAGAATTGAAAACCTCAGGGATAAACACATGAATGATGCTGTGGTCACTCTTGGGAGGATGTAATTAGTCTCCTTAAACCAAAGGCTTATGTTTTAACAACTATGTGGAAACATGAAATGAAAAATTGGGACTCTGTGGGTTGAAACGGATCTTCAGCACAAAGCTGTTTTGAATAGGAGGCTCTAGAAAAAAAAATCCACCATCAGCACAGAAGAAACAAGAAAGATGTGTCTTAGAAAATAATATTTTCTCCAACCACATATCACTGTGGATTTGTGGCTCATTTGGATTTGGGATTTGAATCTGTACTCCTTGTATAATATGGAAAAGAACCACAACTTGAGAAATTAACCCAGAAGACTCTAGGCCACTGATAACTCTTAAACATCTCGCAAAACCATTTGCAAGCTTCTTGGGAAGGAGATTACCATTAAACCAAGCTTCATAAGATTCCTACAGATAAATTCCTTCTAAAGATTAAATTATAACCTAAAATTATAAAACATAAGAAAAAAGGCCCCCAATGAATAAGAGTTATAAAACATAACAATGAGCAGGATTAAAATTTAATACCTTCTAATGATGGAAATATCCAATAGAATAGTATAAAATAAGAATATTAAAAATGATTAAAATGTAAAAACAAATTACGAATAAGAAAAGTTAGGTTTGCAAGAAATAAAAAATGATCAAATGTGTTAAACAACAAATTAGATATAACTTAAGAGAGACTCAATCAACTTTAATGTAATTTAAAGAAATCAACCAGAATGCATTAAGGAGAAAAAGAAAATATGAGAGAAAAGTTAAGAGACACGTTGGAGAGAAAGAGAAAATTCACTGTTTAATAGGCATTCTAGAAGGAGAGAATAGGGAGAATTGGGAAGAGACAATATCTGATTGCCAGGAAATTAAATTAAGAATTTAAGCAAAAAACAACAAAAAAATCCCAGATAGATTTGAAAATTAATAAACACACTTCTAAACAACACATGAGTCAAAGCAAAAACATAATAAAAATTAGAAAATATTTAAAACTGAATGTTAATGCAAGGATGTGGAGAAGATGCCGTTGTGCACTGTTGGTGATAAAGTGGAACAGCCACTGTGGAAAATAGCATGGAGGTTTCTCAGAAAACTAAAAATAGAACTACCATATGACCCAGCAATTCCACTCCTGGGTATATATCTGAAAAAATGAAAACACTAATTCAAAAAGATACATGCACCCCAGTGTTCATAGCAGCATTGTTTACAATTGCCAAGATATAGAAGCAAACTAAATGTCCAGCAACAGATGAATGGATAAGTAAGATGAATGGATATGTATAATTAACTAGAGGGTTCATGGGGGAAAAAATTATCTGAGTCAAAGAACTCTGGGAAGTTTCAGTATACTTGTAACTAATAATATTGTAGAAAATACCTTTAAGTAAATGCAGAATCTGCATTTTGCGAAGGTCCCAGACTAAAGGCAATGTGGTATCCTGAAACAGAAAAAGGATATTAATGGAGAAATTGATGAAATCCTAAGAATATCTACAGTTTAGTTAATAACATTATATTGATGTTAATTTACAGAATAGTTGCAAAGATAGTACAGAGGATTCTCCTATACACTTTACCCAGCTTCCCCTAATATTAACATATTACATAACCATGATACCTTGCCCAAACTAAGAATCTATAAATTTAAAATTATTCCAGAATGAAAATCTTATCAACAAATATCCCAGGTAGTCAGATGATTCATTTTTACATTAAATTTTGAGAAGCACCACCAGGATACTCTTTAAAAGTGCAGTTTCTTTGGTTTTACCCCAGACATCATAAATAAGAACTTGTGGGTTGGAGATGGGATTCTGAACTTTAAAAAATCTCTTCTGGTGGTTGTTATGCACACTAAAATGTGAGATGCTAGTTTAGAGCTTTCTTTAAGGAGTTACCTTTCTTTGAAAAATGTAATGGAACTTGTTAGGCTATGGTCCATAAATGCCAGTCTATAGCCTGATATAGAGCTATTATAAAATTTTCACCAGCCTGTGGCACAATGAGGAGAAATAGACTAATGATCTACTTCTGAAATAGCAGCATGAGTAGCCCTATGGACTGGCTCCTCACTGAAATAACCATAACTAGAGAAAATTATTTAAAAAACCTAACCACTTAAGTCTCTGGAAATTGTCCCAGGGACATACAGCAAATGGAGAAACATTTTATTTAAAGAAAATCTACTAAGTTGAGGCTAAAACAGCCAGAGTTTCTAGCATTTAAGCCATGACCTACTACCTCTCCCTCTGTCCCCACCAGCTCATCATAATAGAACCTACATTCCAGGTGGTTGTAGTAGAAAACATGGAACTTCCTCTCCCCGAAGCTTCCAGTCTAGGGCTACAATATCTACCATGGAGGGGCAGGCCACCAGCATTTCTAATCCTTCTCCCCAGTTCTATGTTGTAGAACTCTGCCAGGCAAGACTTAAAAGTCTAGGGCTCCCATCCCCATCTTATAGGGTAAAATTTGATCATAAGCATGGCAGGCCAAGGATAATGGGCTCCAATCACCCTCATCCCAGCTTGCTCACAGGAAAGAGGTTCCCAGAAGAGGTAAGTCTAGAAGACCAGAGGCTATCGTCCCTGGGTAACACCTGTTTTACAAGCAGAGTCTACTGTGAGAGAAACAGGCCACTATTCCCTCCCCCAGATCCAGAGCAGTGGTGCAGAGATCTTTTCCCAGGGGGAGAGCAGGCTATAAGACAGAGAACCTCATAGTTCTCCCCAAAGGAACTGACTTTATTTGGATCAGAATGTGAAAACATTTAAGTCTTAGACTACTGTTGAGAAAAATGGAGATTTTGGTAGTAAACAATTAAGAAGAGGCTGCTAGCTCCATGATAACAAAAAGATAAATTATAGGCCAGCTAGAAGTTTAACAGATAGTACCAGAGGAAGAGACAGCTAAGTAGAGTCCTTCTGGGGTTGTAACAAGCCTCAAAAACCCCAGAAGTGTCCCAAATTGAATTGAATTAAATTGTGGAACAATTTATCTCCCAGGGAATTGTTGAAAACAATAGAGAAATCAGCCAGCAATTAACAGAAGCTAATAGTCCTGTGTTTTACTAACAGAGGCACACAGCTTAACTGAGATCAGGGAAAGAGGCAGTCAAGAAGAGCCATGCTAAAACCACTGTCATCTTGGGGTGATTGTGAGCATGTTCAAGGCTGTGCCCTCTGAAGAGTGACATCAGATGTTGCAAACTGCAGGGCAAATAGACTTCACTGAAATAAGCCATCTAAATCACTAAATAATTAAGCAAAAACAATGACAAGCCCCACAGTGTGGGAAACAGTATCCAGAGTTGCTGAAATATATTGTTGAAAATGTCCAATTTCAACAACAAAAAATTATAAGGCATGCAAAGAAGCAGGAAAGTGGGATTCATACACAGGAGAAAAAAAAAAGGAGGCAAGAGAAATTGCATTTGAGAAGACCAGGATCTCATATTTAGCAGAGAAAGATGTCAAAACAACTATTATAAATATGTTCAAAGAATTAAAGGATAGAAAAAAACAAAAACACTAATTCGAAAAGATACAGGCACCTCAGTGTTCATAGCAGCATTATTTACAATTGCCAAGATATGGAAGCAACCTAAGTGTCTATCAACAAATGAATGGATAAATGCACACACACACACACACACACACACACACACACACACAATGGAATACTACTCAGCCATAAAAAGAATGAATTTTTGCCATTTGCAGCAACATAGGTGGACTTGGAGAGCATTATGCTAAATGAAATAAGTCAGACAGAGAAAGGCAAATACTGTGTGTGTGTGTGTGTGTGTGTGTGTGTGTGTGTGTGTGTGTAGCCATGGCTTCCCTCTGCTGTTCTTCAAGACTATATAGCTACATCTTATATGTATGAGGTTACATTAGTATAACCACAGGTTACACTCGTGGTTACCTGTGGTAGGGGGAGGGGCAAGATAGGAGTAGGGGATTAAGAGGTACAAACTATTAAGTATATAATAAAATATAATGACATATTGTACAACACAGGGAATATAGCCAATATTTTATAATAATTATAAATGGAGTATAACCTTTAAAAATTGTGAAACACTATATTGTACACCTGTAACTTATATAATACTGTACAGCACTATACTTCAATTAAAAAAGAATTAAAGGATTATCATAATTTAAAAAGTAAAGGAAGATATGAGGACAGTATTTCATCAAATGAAGAATGTCAATAAAAAATGTAAAAAAGAACCAAAGAGAAATTCCAGAGTTGAAAGTTAAAATAACCTAAATGAAAAATTTACTAGAGGGGTTCAACAGAAGATATGACCTGTCAGTAGAAAGAATTAGTAAAGATATATTGATAAATATTATATAATATAAATAACAGAAAAATAATGAAGAAAAATAAACAGAACCTCAAAGAAATGTGAGACACCATTACATACAGCAATATATGCATAATTGGAGTACCAGAAAGTAGAAGAATGGTCCAGAAAAAGTATTTGAAGACCACAATAATTTGTTCCTTGAGAAATTACCTTTTCTTCTGAGTCTAACCTTCCTATTTTACATTGTTAAAATTTCCCTTTGTGGAAAAAAAAAAAAAAGGAAATGTTACTTCTAGTAGATGGTAATTATTTTGTAAGGCCTTTAATTTGCAAAATAAAATGTTGGCACTCTATTGATCTCAAAATTTTTTTAATGTAAAAATTTTATTGTTCCATAAAATCCTAAATTGTGGAACCACTGGTTTAAGAACTATGTCTATTCAGTGGCCCTTGGAACCTGACAGTGTTAAGGAAAATAATAATCGTTAAAGTTTTAACATGAGAAGGGTATTATAGATCTTCAAATGCCTAGCAAAAATACTTACTACGAAGTAAACTTAATGAATATGTGTCGGAATGAATGACAATTGGATCACAAGTATGTGATTTACTCTTGGCATGTGTGTGTGTGTGTGTGTGTGTGTGTGTGTGTGTGTGTGTGTGTAGCCATGGCCTCCTTCTGCTGTTCTTCAAGACTATATAGCTACATCTCATATGTATGAGGTTACGTGTTTCTTGATAGTCTTATTCCCATGACATTTTCCTTTGAGCTATTTGTATGCATGCTGAGTTTTCAGTTGAGTTTCAGAAATCCTCTCCACTAAGTATTAAGGAAAAATTGGAACTATCCCCTCCTCCAGTTTTCAGTAATGTTTTCTATTAGTGGTATGGCTGGTGCTGCATTTGCACGTGTTCACTGTTTTCATTAAATTTTCACATTTTCTTCTTCTCAGTCTCTGAAAACCTTTTAAATAATTTTATTTGCTCTTCCTCACTGTCTGCAGAGGCACTCTTAATTTCTTGGTGAGAAACTGAAAAATATATTAGCTCCATGGAGGTTTCACTTTACCATTTCTCTTCCATGGGCTGAGTCTAAGCCTTCTTCATGTGTTGTGAACAGGTAGTACCGTGCTGACTGCTATGAAAATGCTTGGTAATAATTATACTCCCTGGACCTTTGTGGAATAACCTGCTTTACCCAATTTAGCACACAGGTGGTTGGGAAACATCTGCAGTCTTTCTTGTCGGAAACATGTCTGTAGGAGGAGGCGCTGGCTCTGAGACACCATCTCATCTCTGTTGGTGTTTCAAGAGCACACCTTTGATGTGGCTTCCCGAGTTTGGATTTACCAGCACATGAGGCTAAAGACTAGAACTGCAGCATTTTGGACCATGATGCACGACCAAGGTAAAACATCAGTGCCAGGAAATTATTGCTGATCCACCTGGTAACCCAGGAAGAATTGATCAGAGACTTAAAAGATTTAAAGTTGTAAGAAAGGAGGATTATTCCTTGACTCAAAAGGCTTAGTACTCAAAAGGCAAGACCTGCCTGCACTCCTGTCAGCCACTAAATTATTGTCTTAGGAGAACAGAACCATAGTGATAGCCAGAGTATTGCTTAATATCTGCTGCTATTTTAAAGTATTTCCCACAGCATTTCATTGTGTCTTAATGTTACTAAACTTTATATTGCATTTGCTTAAAACTGCTTTAATTGAAGCCATTTAAATTTACATATCCTACTGAGCCATTTTGTATACAAAGCATTAAAATGCAAAAGTGGTTCTTTTTGAAAGATAGCAAAGATAGAACAGTTGGTTATAGATTCTATTTGTGAAAAACCAGCCTTGAACAGAGCTAACAAGAGAGTGATTAAAGGGAATGTATTAAACAATTGCCTAAGGGAGTCGCCCTTCCCTTGTACTGCATCAGCTCACAGTGGGACGTCTCTCACCTTTGCTGTTAGTGGAACTCATTTTTGGCACATAATGACTTAAACTATTATGGATATCTTTAGTTATGAATATCTCTTCTCCACAGCTGAACTGCCATCTTGATTTTACGCTGGCCCTCATAGTGCCAGGGACAGAGGTGGCAATGTTGTAGGGGCTCAAGACAGAAGGATTTGGGGTCATCATTCTTAGAGGTCCCGGCTGGTCTCACAGAAGAGAATGGTTTACTAGGACTATTATGGTCTCATTTGAATTATTTACTGAGACCCTTTAGGGTGTGTATTTTTTCCATACAATTTTTTGTTACTTTATCTCTTAGATATGTTACCATGTATTCTTTTAGGCATGGATTTTGTTGGAGATACTGGTAGCAATTGATACTAATCCAAATTAAATGGATCAGATAATTGAGAAGCCCAGGGGGTAGGTAGGTCTGGGCCTAGGACTCCAGAGATATCATCGGGACCATTTCTCTATCACACAGCTCAGTTTTTCTCTGTTCTGGCATCATTCAAGCAGACTCCACACACATAATCTTGCCACCAAGTTATATACTTCCCACAAGGTTTATGTCCTATTGCTTCAGCAACATCACTGGAATGACAGCTTCTCTGTACTGATAGTTTTTTTTTTTTGACACACACACACTGTATTTTATTTTTACAAGAGATAAATAAACTGACACCAAGCATTGTAAATGCATGACCACAACAAAAGCAACAACGATTGCAATTACCAAACACGAAACCCACTCATACTATGTCATAATATTGACATTCAGTCCAGGAATCCTCCACTGTAACAGCTCCTTTACTTTGCAGTGAAAATTGATTTGTATATTTTTTGCCTCTGAGTCCTTGTGGGATTTTTTTTTATTAAAACAGAAAGTCATAAAAATTATAATCATCCTCATCAGCTCACTCAGTCCCATGTAATTAATTTTTTTTCATCTTGATCTTTTGTTAGCACTTGTATGAATTCATCGGTTTTCCATTAGAGTTCTGAAAATGCTTATTCATTCAGTTCAGTAGTATAGTCAGTTACCAGAAACCTGTACTTGTCAGAGTCTTTTCCATGAATTCCTTGAAGATGAAACCCTTTTATAGGAACATTTTCACAAAAGCATCAGAGTCCACCCAGAATTGTCTGTAAATGACAGAAGACTTAAAAATGACCACGGTTAAAGATTTGATGAAAGTTCATAATAATACAATTGACAAGGGAATTTAGTTATTTCTGAGATACACATTTTAAAGTAATAACTAGAATTATGACTTATAACATTACACCAGAACATATAAGATTTTTAGAAATTTCATGTAATGTCTGAAATATTTATATTAACGTATTTCCATACAAATAACCCAAAGAAAGTTTAATATTGTTTATTTGTTTGTTTGTTTTTTTATACTGCAAGCTCTTATTATTAGTCTTCAGTTTCATACACATCAGTGTATACATGTCAATCCCAATTGCCCAATTCAGCACACCACCATCCCCACCCTACCGTGGTTTTCCCCCCTTGGTGTCAACTTGGTCTCAACTTCTGCCCTGCAAACCAGTTCATCTGTACCATTTTTCTAGGTTCCACATACATGCATTAATATACGATATTTGTTTTGCTCTTTCTGATTTACTTCACTCTGTATGACAGTCATTAGGTCCACCCATGTCTCAGCAAATGACTCAATTTCGTTCATGTTTATAGCTGAGTAATATTCCATTGTATATATGTACCACAACTTCTTTATCCATTCATCTATCGATGGGCATTTAGGTTGCTTCCATGACCTGGCTATTGTAAGTAGTGCTGCAATGAACATTGGGGTGAATGTGTCTTTCTGAATTATGGTTTTCTCTGGGTATATGAACAGTAGTGGGATGGCTGGATCATATGGTAATTCTATTTTTGGTTAGTTTTTTTTTTAACATCTTTACTGGAGTGTAATTGCTTTACAATTGTGTGTTAGTTTCTGCTTTATAACAAAATGAATGAGTTATACATATACATATGTTACCATATCTCTTCCCTCTTGCATCTCCCTCCCTCGCATGCTCCCTAGCCCACCCCTCTAGGTGGTCACAAAGCACCAAGCTGATCTCCCTGTGCTATGTGGCTGCTTCCCACTAGCTATCTGTTTTACGTTTGGTAGTGTATATATGTCAATGCCACTCTCTCGCTTTGTCTAGCTTACCCTTCCCCCTCCCCATATCCTCAAGTCCATTCTCTAGTAGGTCTGTGTCTTTATTCCTGTGTAACCCCTAGGTTCTCCATGACATTTTTTTTCCTTAGATTCCATATATATGTGTTAGCATATGGTATTTGCTTTTCTCTTTCTGACTTACTTCACTCTGTATGACAGACTCTAGGTCCATCCACCTCACTACATATAACTCAATTTCATTTTTATGGCTGAGTAATATTCCATTGTATATATGTGCCATATCTTCTTTATCCATTCATCCAATGATGGACACTTAGGTTGTTTCCATCTCTGGGCTATTGTAAATAGAGCTGCAATGAACATTTTGGTACATGACTCCTTTTGAATTATGGTTTTCTCAGGGTATATGCCCAGTAGTGGGATTGCTGGGTCATATGGTACTCCTATTTTTAGTTTTTTAAGGACCTCCATACTGTTCTCCATAGTGGCTGTATCAATTGACATTCCAACCAACCGTGCAAGAGGGTTCCCTTTTCTCCACACCCTCTCCAGCATTTATTGTTTATAGATTTTTTGATGATGGCCATTCTGACTGGTGTGAGATGATATCTGATTTTAGTTTTGATTTGCATTTCTCTAATGGTTAATGATGTTGAGCGTTCTTTCATGTGTTTGTTGGCAATCTGTATATCTTCTTTGGAGAAGTTTCTATTTAGGTCTTCTGCCCATTTTTGGATTGAGCTGTTTATTTTTTTGATACTGAGCTGCACGAGCTGCTTGTAAATTTTGGAGATTAATCCTTTGTCAGTTGCTTCATTTCCAAATATTTTCTCCCATTCTGAGGGTTGTCTTTTCGTCTTGTTTATGGTTTCATTTGTTGTGCAAAAGCTTTTAAGCTTCATTAGGTCCCATATGTTTATTTTTATTTCCATTTCTCTGGGAGGTGGGTCAGAAAGGATCTTGCTGTGATTTATGTCATAGAGTGTTCTGCCTATGTTTTCCTCTAAGAGTTTGATAGTGTCTGGCCTTACATTTAGGTCTCTAATCCATTTTGAGTTTATTTTTGTGTATGGTGTTAGGGAGTGTTCTAATTTCATACTTTTACATGTACCTGTCCAGTTTTCCCAGCACCACTTATTGAAAAGTCTGTCTTTTCTCCACTGTATATTCTTGCCTCCTTTATCAAAGAAAAGGTGACCATATGTGCATGGATTTATCTCTGGGCTTTCTATCCTGTTCCATTGATCTATATTTCTGGTTTTGTGCCAGTACCATACTGTCTTGATTACTGTAGCTTTGTAGTATAGTCTGAAGTCAGGGAACGTGATTCCTCCAGCTCTATTTTTCGTTCTCAAGATTGCTTTGGCTATTTGGGGTCTTTTGTGTTTCCATACAAATTGTGAAATATTTTGTTCTAGTTCTGTGAAAAATGCCAGTGGTAGTTTGATAGGGATTGCATTGAATCTGTAGATTGCTTTAGGTAGTACAGTCATTTTCACAATGTTGATTCTTCCAATCCAAGAACATGGCATATCTCTCCATCTGTTTGTATCATCTTTAATATCTTTCATCAGTGTCTTATAGATTTCTGCATACAGGTCCTTTGTCTCCTTAGGTAGGTTTATTCCTAGGTAATTTTTTCTTTTTGTTGCAGTGGTAAATGGGAGTGTTTCCTTAATTTCTTTTTCATATTTTTCATCATTAGTGTATAGGAATGCCAGAGATTTCTGTGCATTAATTTTGTACCCTGCTACTTTACCAAATTCATTGATTATCTCTAATAGTTTTCTGGTAGCATCCTTAGGATTCTCTATGTATAGTATCATGTCATCTGCAAGCAGTGACCACTTCACTTCTTCTTTTCCAATTTGGATTCGTTTTATTTCCTTTTCTTCTCTGATTGCTGTGGCTAAAACTTCCAAAACTATGTTGAATAATAGTGGTGAGAGTGGGCAACCTTGTCTTGTTCCTGATCTTAGTGGAAATGTTTTCATGTTTTCTCCATTGAGGACGATGTTGGCTGTGGGTTTGTCATATACGGCCTTTATTATGTTGAGGAAAGTTCCATCTATGCCTACTTTCTGCAGGGTTTTCATCATAAATGGGTGTTGAATTTTGTCGAAAGCTTTCTCTGCATCGATTGAGATGATCATATGGTTTTTCTCCTTCAATTTGTTAATATGGTGTATCACGTTGATTGATTTGTGTATATTGAAGAATTCTTGCATCCTTGGAATAAAACCCACTTGATCATGGTGTATTATCCTTTTAATGTGCTGTTGGAGTCTGTTTGCTAATATTTTATTGAGGATTTTTGCATCTGTGTTCATCAGTGGTATTGGCCTGTAGTTTTCTTTTTTGTGACATCTTTGTCTGGTTTTGGTATCAGGGTGATGGTGGCCTCGTAGAATGAGTTTGGTAGTGTTCCTTCCTCTCCAACTTTTTGGAAGAGTTTGAGAAGCATAGGTGTTAGCTCTTCTCTAAATGTTTGATATGATTCGCCTGTGAAGCCATCTCGTCCTGGGCTCTTGTTTGGTGGAAGATATTTAATCACAGTTTCAATTTCATTACTTGTCATGGTCTGTTCTTATTTCCTGTTTCTTCCTGGTTCAGTCTTGTAAGGTTATATCTTTCTAAGAATTTGTCCATTTCTTCCAGGTTGTCCATTTTATTGCCATAGAGTTGCTTGTAGTAGTCTCTTCAGAACTTTGTATTTCTGGGGTGTCTGTTGTAACTTCTCCTTTTTCATTTCTAATTTTATTGATTTGAGTCCTCTCCGTCTTTTTCTGGATGAGTCTGGCTAATGGTTTATCAATTTTCTTTATCTTCTCAAAGAACCAGCTTTTAGTTTTATTGATCTTTGCTGTTTTCTTTGTTTTTATTTCATGTATTTCTTCTCTGATCTTTATGATTTCTTTCCTTCTGCTAACTTTGGGGTTTGTTTTTTCTTCTTTCTCTGGTTCCTTTAGGTGTAAGGTTAGATTGTTTGCTTGAGATTTTTCTTGTTTCTTGAGGTAGGGTTGTATAGCTATAAACTTCCCTCTTTGAACTGCTTTTGTTGCATCCCTTAGGTTTTTGATCATTGGGTTTTAATTGTCATTTGTCTGTAGGTATTTTTTCATTTCCTCTTTGATTTCTTCAGTGATCTCTTGGTTATCTATTTTTTTTTTTTTTTTTTTTTTGCGGTACGCGGGCCTCTCACTGCTGTGGCCTCTCCCGTTGCGGAGCACAGGTTCCGGACGCGCAGGCTCAGCAGCCATGGCTCACGAGCCCAGCCGCTCCGCGGCATATGGGATCTTCCTGGACCGGGGCACGAACCCGTGTCCCCTGCATCGGCAGGCGGACTCTCAACCACTGCGCCACCTGGGAAGCCCCTGGTTATCTATTAATGTAATGTTTAGTAACGTATAGTTTAGTGTTTGTGTTTTTTACGTTTTTTTCCCTGTAATTCATTTCTAATCTCATAGCGTTGCAGTCAGACAAGATGCTTGATATGATTTCAATTTTCTTAAATTTACTGAGGGTTGATTTGTGACCCAAGATGTTATCTATCCTGGAGAATGTTCCGTGCGCACTTGAGAAGAAAGTGTAATCTGCTGTTTTTGGATGGCGTGTCCTATAAATATCAATTAAATCTATCTGGTCTATTGTGTCATTTAAAGCTTCTGTTTCCTTTTTTATTTTCATTTTGGATGATCTGTCCATTCGTGTAAGTGAGGTGTTAAAGTTCCCCACTATTATTGTGTTACTCTCGATTTCCTCTTTTATAGCTGTTAGCAGTTGCCTTATGTATTGAGGTCTCCTATGTTGGGTGCATATATATTTATAATTGTTATATCTTATTCTTGGATTGATCCCTTGATCATATGTAGTGCACTTCCTTGTTTCTTGTAGCATTCTTTATTTTAAAGTCTATTTTATCTGATATGAGTATTGCTACTCCAGCTTTCTTTTGATTTCCATTTGCATGGAATATCTATTTCCATCCCCTCACTTTCAGTCTGTATGTGTCTCTAGGTCTGAAGTGGGTCTCCTGTAGACAGCATATATATGGGTCTTGTTTTTGTATCTATTCAGCAAGCCTGTGTCTTTTGGTTGGAGCATTTAATCCATTCATGTTTAAGGTAATTATCGATATGTATGTTCCTATGACCATTTTCTTAATTGTTTTGGGTTTGTTTTTGTAGGTGCTTTTCTTCTTTTATGCTTCCCACTTAGAGAAGTTCCTTTAGCATTTGTTGTAGAGCTGGTTTGGTGGTGCTGAATTCTCTTAGCTTTTGCTTGTCTGTAAAGCTTTTGATTTCTCCATCGAATCTGAATGAGATCATTGCCGGGTAGAGCAATCTTGGATGTAGGTTCTTCCCTTTTATCACTTTAAGTATATCATGCCACTCCCTTTTGGCTTGTAGATTTTCTGCTGGGAAGTCAGCTGTTAACCTTATGGGAGTTCCCTTGTATGTTATTTGTCGTTTTTCCCGTGGTGCTTTCAATAATTCTTCTTTGTCTTTCATTTTTGCCAATTTGCTTACTATGTGTCTCAGTGTGTTTCTCCTTGGGTTTATCCTGTATGGGACTCCCTGAGCTTCCTGGACTTGGGTGGCTATTTCCCTTCCCATGTTAGGGAAGTTTTCGACTATAATCTCTTCAAATATTTTCTCTGATCCTTTCTCTCTCTCTTCTCCTTCTGGGACCCCTATAATGTGAATGTTGTTGCATTTAATGTTTTCCTGCAAGTCTCTTAGCCTGTCTTCATTTCTTTTCATTCTTTTATCTTTATTCTGTTCTGCAGCAGTGAATTCCACCACTCTGTCTTCCAGGTCACTTATCCGTTCTTCTGCCTCAGTTATTCTGCTATTGATTCCTTCTAGTGTAGTTTTCATTTCAGTTATTGTATTGTTCATCTCTGTTTGTTTGTTCTTTAATTCATCTAGGTGTTCTTTAATTCTTCTAGGTCTTTGTTAAACATTTCTTGCATCTTCTTGATTTTTGCCTCCATTGTTTTTCCGGGGTCCTGGATCATATTCACTATCATTATTCTGAATTCTTTTTCTGGAAGGTTGCCTATCTCCACTTCATTTAGTTTTTTTTCTGGGGTTTTATCTTGTTCCTTCATCTGGTACATAGCCCTCTGCCTTTTCATCTTGTCTGTCTTTCTGTGAATGTGGTTTTGTTCCTGCAAAACAGGCTGCAGGATTGTAGTTCTTCTTGCTCTGCTGTCTGCCCTCTGGTGGATGAGGCTATCTAAGAGGCTTGATGGGAGGGACTGGCAGTGGGTCGAGCTGGGTGTTGCTCTGGTGGGCAGAGCTCAGTAAAACTTTAATCCGCTTGTCTGCTGATGGGTGCGGCTGGGTTCCCTCCCTGTTGGTTGTTTTGCCTGAGGCAAACCAATGCCAGAGCCTACCTGGGCTCTTTGGTGGGGCTAATGGCAGACTCTGGGAAGGCTCACACCAAGGAGTACTTCCCAGAACTTCTGATGCCAGTTTCCTTGTCCCCATGGTGAGCCACAGCTCCCTCCTGCCTCTGCAGGAGACCCTCGAACACTAGCAGGTAGGTCTGGTTCAGTCTACCCTGGGGTCACTGCCCTTTCCCCCGGGTCCTGATACGCACAGTACTTTGTGTGTGCCCTCCAAGAGTGGAGTCTCTCTTTCCCCCAGTCCTGTTGCAGTCCTGCAATCATTTCCCACTAGGCTTCAAAGTCTGATTCTCTAGGAATTCCTCCTCCCATTGCCAGACCCCAGGTTGGGAAGCCTGACATGGGGCTCAGAATCTTCACTCCAGTTGGGGGACTTCTGTGGTATAAGTGTTCTCCAGTCTGTGAGTCACCCACCCACCAGTTATGGGATTTGATTTTACTGTGATTGCGCCCTTACTACTGTCTCATTGTGGCTTCTCCTTTGTCTTTGTATGTGGGATATCTTTTTTTGTGAGTTCCAGTGTCTTCCTGTCGATTCTTGTCCAGCAGCTAGTTGTGATTCTGGTGTTTTTACAAGAGGGAGTGAGAGCACATCCTTTTACTCCGCCATCTTGGTTTGTCTCTCCTCTTCACCTTTTCTTTAAGGAAATCTTCCCATAAAGCCTTGTACTGATAGTTTTAATAAAAGTCTCAGGATTGAATCTCACTGGACTCAGTTAGGTCACACAACGATTACTGAACCAATCACTGTGACCAGGGGAGGGTCATATACCAAGACTGCCTGAAATGGGGAGTGTGGTTTCCCCAAGTTAAATCATGATGTCACTTTTGGAAAATGGGGGAATACAATTCCACCCCCTCAAAAGAAAAATAGTTTGAATTTGTGCTTGCCTTTATGAACTCTTCCCAGTAATATCTGCTTTCCTTTTTTACTTGAATATACCTTCTCTTTCCTATATAACCAACTCTGCCTTTCAGCATCCCCCAAGTCATCACTGCATACTCCATGAAAACAGGTGGGAGTAATGAGAGACCATTGAAAAGAACAACCTTAAACCCTGTTTATGACAGAAACTAGGGTTTCATCTGACACTTTCCAGAGCCTGTGCGAAAGCCTACTTACTTCTGATGGATGATGTTTACCATGCTATTGCTTTCCAAGCCTCAGTTAGTTCACTTTAGGCTGCCAAGTGAGATTTTGAAAACTCCCCAAGGAAGGTTTTATAAATTTAATACAGGTGGAGACCTTTTCTTGTGCTAACATACTCATTTAGTCTAACATTTTCTTCTTCACTATTGACCCAAAGTTCTCCTCTTTAGTCAAAAGTCATTAGAGTCAAAGGTCAAGGAATACTTTTGTAATATTGAAAGAAGTTCCTGACTGCTCTTGTTCTTACATCAGCTGGAATTGAAATCAGTGGTTCACACTGTTCTTTTTGCCAAAACAAGAGTAAATTATATCTGTGGTCAGAGTGCCTCTTCTAATGGCAAAGAAAGGCCTAGAATGATTCACCTACTCAGTATATGAGTGGTTTTCAAGGAATGAGAAAACAGCAGTAGAACAAATTTCCCCGTTATGTGGTCCCATTTTTAACCAGATAGCAGTATTCAGCAATAGGGCTAGTTTCTTCTTCAGAACATCTCTTCTGGTATCTTTACTGAATGATGTTTCAAAATATTGATAGTTAAAAACTCATTTGAAAATGGGTAAAGCTCTCAAGAAGTTTTTAAGTATTTCCAGATTCACATTTTAGTATTTTACTTTAAAATAGTTGTGGTTTTTTTGGTTAGTTTTAGGCCTTTCATAATTTGTCATTAATTTAAAACAAGTCTACAATAAGCACGAAATCTAAATTGTAGCCAGTACAGCATCCCATGATGCTTATTGCCCTGACTATTCTGATGTGTTCTTTTTTGAAGAGCTTGGGTGTTACGTGGTCAGCACTATGCAAACAATTAATGTAATAGAGTGAAAATGTCCCTTCAGCAGAAATAGCTCCTTCTGGGAGGAGGGTAGCCTGCCTCTAGATTGAAGAAGAGTTATGTAAGACCATTTCTGTCCAAAATGATTGGGCTGAATTCCAGATTCTCCTAATGAAACTTTGCTGAATAACTGCTATGTTTGCAGCTGTGGAAGTATTCAATATCAAGTGTTGATCGTTGCCACTTGATCAGCTACTTTAAAACTATCATTCTAGAAGCTAAACCCTAGTGATTGTTCAAAGAAGTTGATTGTATAGGAATTTACTTTTGTTGACAGTGATGGGTTGTAATCTGGGGTGAGAGCATTTTTTAGTTGTTATGACTTTTATTGAAGGAGATCTCTGTGAGAGTATGGGTTTTTCCATTGGCCTTTGGTAAATAATGGTATCTTTCAGGACTTAGAAGATAGGGATAGTGATACTTTTATTTTCTCAACTTCCCTGAAATATTCTGAAAACATCAGTTCAAGATCTAAATGTTTTTCTTTTCAGCTGTTATGGTAAAATACTTTTATTTTATCAATCTTTTTAAAAAATTAATTAATTTATTTTTGGCTGCATTGGGTTTTCGTTGCTGCTCAGGGACTTTCTCTAGTTGCGGCAAGCGGGGGCTATTCTTCATTGCAGTGTGTGAGCTTCTCATTGTGGCGGCTTCTCTTTTTGCAGAGCACGGGCTCTAGGCACGCAGGCTTCAGTAGTTGTGGCACGCGGGCTCTAGAGCGCAGGCTCAGTAGTTGTGGTGCACGGGCTTAGTTGCTCTGCGGCATGTGGGATCTTCCCAGACCAGGGCTCGAAACTGCATCCCCTGTGTTGGCAGGTGGATTCTTAACCACTGCACCACCAGGGAAGTCCTATTTTATCAATCCTTAAAAACTTTACAATCAAGCAACTTTAAAGGCTTCATCTCAGGAGAAAACACTGTGACTGACAAAAATGATACTTCATTTTGAAAAGTAAATTTGTTAACCTTGTGAGAGAAATGATTTGATTTTGTGGTTTTCATTTCTGAATGCAATTGATACATCACAAACTTAAAAAAAATAATACTAGATCAACATTGGTATTACAAGAAGACTAAAGTTCTGAAATGATTTTATCCAAGATGCTAGAATGTGTATTATTTATGAGTGGTGAGTGGCATATACTTCTACTATTTAATTATAATTCTTTGGTGCTTTGAAATTCTCAATTTAGGATTGTTTTTTTCTTGTTTTAAGCAGAAAAAGTAAAATACTGATATAAAAAATCCAAATGTATGAGTAAACTTGAATGAAAATCCTTTTAAATCGATAACCTAATTATTCTTAGTTCTTAGCTATTTCATTATAACTGCATTCAAACTACTCTAGAATGTAATGGCTTAAAAATAACCAGTTTTACTATTTTTCCTGATTCTCATACCTGGGCAGGCTCAGGAGGCAGTTATTTCCCTGGTGGTCACTTATGTGGCTGTCTTCAGCTGGTGGGCCAACAGTGGGCTGGGGCCAGGTTCGGTTGGGTTGCTGAGATGACCGGCCTTCCATTCCTCCATGTAGTTTCAGGGCCTGTCTCCCTTTTTACATGGTCTTTCAAAGTGATTCTTTAGTAGCAGAACTTCTTACACAGCAGCTCAGGGCACCCAAGAGTGCAGGAGTAAAAGTTTCTAGGCCTTCTTAACCCTTAGACACGGAACTGGCACGGCATCACTTTCACAGCATTCTTTTGGTTAGGGAAAGTCACAGGGCCATCCCAGGTTCAAGGGGAGAGGATAACATGAGGGTGTACTACCTGGAAGCATGGTTTATTGGGGGCCACCAAAGGCACAGTCTCCTGCATTAGCGTTTATTGATGCATTCAAATGACGTGCGGTATTTCTATATTTGTTATAAAGTACAGGGTGCCATGAGGATATGTAAATATTAGAGAAGGGAAGTCGGGATAATTTTCCCTGAGGAAGAGTGCTTGAATTAAGAATTAAAGAATGAGGGGAATAGAGTAGTGAAGTAATGGGCAAGGGAAGAGACGCATTCCAGGAGGTGACCCTGAAGTAGAAGAAAACATGCACTGAGGGGAGTGGGGTATTTGAGGAAATGAAAGTAGACAATGTGACTATACTACAAAAGCTAGGGCAAGAGTGATGTGAAGTGGGGCTGAAATGGAAAATGGGAGCCAGAGCACATATGGGCTTGTCAGCCATGATAAGACTTCGTGAGAGCAATAGCATACCACTGAAGGATTTAAGGGATTAGGTGGGGATTGTGGCAAAAAAGCAGGTTGACAATTTGTAAAAATAAATCTAGTCTCTGTGTGGAGAATTAATTTAAGATGACAAGAGTGAATGTAGAAAGATGGGTTTGGAGGTTATGACAGGAGTCTAGGTGAGATAGGATGATGGAGAGATTGGAGATTAAGTGTGAGTATAAGATGTTTAGTAGGCAAACTAGACCGTACCTAGTTTGCTATGGTATGGGGGGAAAAATGGAGAAGAAAAAGTGAACAATGTCTCCTGGGTTTCTTGTTTGCAGAACTACATGAATGGTGGTACTGTTTATCTATAGCTATGTCTACGTCATCTAGGTATGTATGTGTGTATATACATACCTATATCTGTTTGTCTGTCTATCTCTACAGGAAATCAGGTCCTAGTGTGGGAAGGGGGAGAGGCAATCAAGAACTGGGATTTGTATATATTTAATTTGAGATGCTTTTAAGAAATTCAAGGAGAGACCTTGGATTAGTTCCAGGAGTTTGGATCTCAGAGAAGTCCAGTATGGAGATTAAATTTGTGATTGATTGCTGATAACAGAACCTGTGAGCACAAATTAGATCATTTTGGAGAGACAATAGATTCAAAAGAGATGGGGACAACAGACTGAGACTTGAGGAACTGAACTTTTTAAAGCCTGCCTCGAAGAGCTTGAACAGGCAGACTGAGAATGTGGGGAAATCCAGAAGAGTGTGATGTCACAGATGCCAAAGAGAGAGAGTTTTAAAGAAGAAGGGATTGAATAGCAATGTTAAATGCTGCAGAAGGGTCAAATAAGAGGAAGAATAATAAATGCCCATTGCATTTACTGATGAAGAGAAGGTCCTGGTAGCTTTCCAAAACTGTTTAAGTAGAGATGGTGAGGCAAGCTGTATTGAGATAGATTGACGAGTGAGAAAACAGTGAGGAAAGAAAGAGAGGTAATGAATATGACTCTTAAAGGAGATTTGGTTATGAGTGAGAGAGAAATAAAAGATGATTGTATGGTCATATGCAGTTTTGGAGGGATCGGAGATAAGAGATAAGGGGTAAAATAGAGACTATGGGAGCATGGCTGGAAGAGTTAGTTTTAGGAGGACATACACTTTCTTTTTAATAATTGACTTACTAGTAAGCACTCAATTCAAAAGGAGCTACCCTTTCCAAGGTTATATTTTTAAATTATTTTTTCATGTTTTTATTTCCTAAAGAACAGGAATAAAGGTAATAAATGATACTTATAATTGTCAAGAACTGTGAAGGATCTTAGTTTTACTGCCTTGTTAGCTAAGATGTTAGCCACTTTCAGGAATGCTGTCATAAGACAAAGACAAAGGACTTCATTACTCACAGCGCTACAAGCAATGCAAGCTTTATGTTTGTGTCAGTTACTCTTTTCCCCAAGTTCTATGGAGGCAAATGAAGCAGCCAAGTTGGATGTTGCACACATAGTGGGTTTGCATCACAGCTGCGGAACTCTGAGCTTAGGGAACCTGAATATTTTATAATAGGCTACAGCAAACCTGACCAACCTTTGCCCTGGAGGGATACATTATACTTATTATACTGGTATACTGGACAATAAACAAACCTTCCCTCTGTTCCATAGGAAAACACTATTCCTCTCTGTCTTCTTTTTTTTTTTTAGCAATATGTTTTTTAAATTTTATTGAAGTATAGCTGACTTACAGTTGTGTTAATTTCTGCTGTACAGCAAAGTGATTCAGTTATACATATAAATATATTCTTTTTCATTTTTATTCTTTTCCATTATGGTTTATCACAAGATATTGTATATAGCTCCCTGTGCTATGCAGTAGGACCTTGTTGTTAATCCATCCTATATATATTAGTTTGCATCTGCTAATCTCAAACTCCCAATATTTCCCTCCCCTTCCCTCCTCCCCCTTGGTAACCACAAGATTGTTCTTTATATCTGTGAGTCCTTTTCTGTTTTGTAGACATGTTCATTTGTGTCATATTTTAGATTCCACATATAAGTGATATCATATGGTATTTGCTTTTCTCTTTCTGACTTACTTCACTTCATATGATAATCTCTAGTTGCTCCATGTTGCTGCAAATAACATTATTTCATTATTTTTTATGGCTGAGTAATATTCCATTGTATATATATACCACATCTTCTTTATCCATTCATCTGTTGATGGACATTTAGGTTGTTTCCATGTCTTGGCTATTGTAAATAGTGCTGCTATGAATATAGGGGTGCATAGGGTATCTTTTCAAATTATAGTTTTGTCTGGGTATATGCCCAGGGGTGGGATTGCTGGATCATATGGCAGCTCTATTTTTACCTTTTTTGTGGAACCTCCATACTGTTTTCCATAATGGCTGCACCAACTTACACTCCCACCGAGAGTGTAAGAGGGTTCCCTTTTCTCCATGCTCTCTCCGACATTTATTATTTGTAGACTTTTTAATGATGGCCATTCTGACCAGTGTGGGGTGGTACCTCAGTGTAGTTTTGATTTGCATTTCTCTAATAATTAGCAATGATGAGCATCTTCTCATGTGCATATTTGACATCTGTATGTCTTCTTTGGAGAAATGTCTGTTTAGGTCTTCTGCCCATTTTTGATTGGGTTGTTTGCTTTTTGTTATTGAGTTGTATGATCTGTTTGTATATTTTGGAAATTAATCCCTTGTCGGTAGCATCATTTGCAAATATTGTCTCCCAGTCCATAGGTTGTCTTTTTGTTTTGTTTATGGTTTCCTTTGCTGTGCAAAGGTTTATAAGTTTGATTAGGTCTCATTTGTTTATTTTTGCTTTTGTTTCCATTGCTTTGGGAGGCTGACCTAAGAAAACATTGGCATGATTTATGTCAGAGAATGTTTTGCCTATGTTCTCTTCTAGGAGTTTTATGGTGTCATGTCTTATATTTAAGTCTTTAAGCCATTTTGAGTTTATTTTTATGGCATGATTTCATTGATTTACATGTGGCTGTCCAACTTACCTAGCACCACTTGCTGAAAAGACTGTCTTCCCCACTGAATATTCTTGCCTCCTTTCTTGAAGATTAATTAATTGTCCATAGGTGTGTGGGTTTATTGCTGGGCTCTCTATTCTGTTCCATTGGTCCATATGTCTATTTTTGTGCCAATACAATGCTGTTTTGATTATTGTAGCTTTGTAGTATTGTTTGAAGTCTGGCAGGGTTATGCCTCCTGCTTTGTTCATTTTCCTAAGGATTGCTTTGGCAATTCTGGGTCTTTTATGGTTCCATATAAATTTTAGGATTATTTGTTCTAGTTCTGTGAAAAATGTCATGGGTAATTGGATAGTATCCCTCTCTACTAAGACTGTTTGCTTCTTGAAAAGATAGTTCTGAGCCTAAGTTTTCAGAGTCTTTGCTAAAAAGATGTGCAGAAACATGAGAGACTTATGGAGAATTGTCTCCCAACAATATTAGTTAGCATTTATGGGCATTACCTGTGTTCCAGGCACTAATATTACATTTATTTTCTAGTCCAACGTTCACAACAGCCCTTTGAAAAACTTTATTAGTTGACTTGGGCTGTAGTAATAACAAAATATCATGGACAGTATATCTCAAACAACAGAAATTTATTTCTCACAGATCTGGAGGCTGTAAATCTAATTTCAAGGTGTTGGTAGAATTGCTTTCTATTGAGACCTCTCCTGCTGACTTGTAGATGGCTGCCTTTTCACTGTGTTCTCACATAGGCTTTCTTCTGTGTGCCTGTCTTCCTGGTGTCTCTTTCTCTTCTTATAAGGATTTCAGTCCTACTAGATTAGAACCCTATTCTTAGGACCTCATTTACCCTTAATTACCTGTTTAAAGGTCCTGTCTTCAAATACAGACACAATGGGAATAATACTTCAATATAAGAGTTTTAGGAGGACAAAATTCAGTCCATAACAGGTACTAAATGCTGTACATTACTTACTGTAACTATTTTACTGGTAAGAAAACCGAGGCTTAGAGAAGTTGAGAAACTTTAACAAGGTCACACAAATCAAAGTGATAGAATGGGATTTGAACTGATCTCCTGTCTGACATCCCACTCTCCTATATAGTTAGAATTGAATATATTGTGTTTTTTGGTGCTTCAGGGGAAAGGGTGATTTCTTAGCTTTTGGAACAGAATCACAAGTCTTGTGAAAGAACGTTATAGTATGAGCCACAGTTTATTAGCCAGGTTGACTGACTGACTTCCTTCATGCCTCTTTTTCCCTTTCCCTCCTTCCTACCACACAATCATTTATTCAGATGTTCAATATATGTTTATTGAATTCTACTATGGCCAGTTACTGTCTAGGTGCTAGGGATCCATCAATAAACAAAATAAACTCCCTGACTTAATGAAAAGTACACCCTTGGTATTGTGTGAAAGATTTTTCACTATCCCCCTTCACCTACTCCCTGTTCTTTAATATTTATATTTTCTGTACAACTGGAAGAGAATGGGAACCATATATTAAGCATATCCACTTATATTATCTCATTTAATAACTGATGTATGGCCTATTAGCACAGATTGGTGACTGTCCCATTTAAAATCTTTAATTCTGATTATGGAAACGTATTTTCCTTGTGGTTGATCAGAGAAACTTTGACTGCAAGCTCAAGTGTTTAGGTGTAATGATGTGTTTATGAATAATGCTACATGTATATGTATATCAACGTATATCTATATATTTGTATGTTTTTACCTCCTTGTGTCAAAAACTAGATGGTCAGTCCCAAGAATGATTAGGAGTTATTGTAATACAGATGGCCATCTTGGTTCCAGTCTTGGTTGGTGAGGCTGGAATTAATCAGCTTAACACAGTATAAAAGTCCAAGTATACAGGAAGAATGTCATGGGATTGAGAGTGTCAGATAGCATTGATGATAAAGACAGTTTGGGGGAAAATGAAAACAGAACCAAAAATCAGTACCACTCCTAAAGTTATGTTCAGGTTTTGGGAAACCCATCCAGCCTTATATCTTCTGATTCCAGCCTGCCAGAATTTCTTCTAGCTAGTGGTATCTGTATAGGTTTTGCCTATATATGATTTTCTTTGCAGCATAAAAAAAGATTGTTTAAAGTGTATTTAAAAGAAAGAAGGTTTTTCTCAACTGAAAAATTAATTGGCTGCATTTCAAGGTACCTTTCTATATTTATAAAACTATTTGGAGTCAAGGCACAGTGCATTCAGGCTAACATATTTTGTGAAGGTTGATTCCAACTGGGCCTTTCCTTTGAGTTTTCTGGGGTACCATATGTATTTGAGCAGCTGTGAGTTGGGATGCATGATTCACTGTTACTTTATTCTTATAGCTCTCCTCTCTTGAAGTCTAATACTTCGTTTTTATAGTCCACAACTGGGGATTAGCAAGTTAACCTTCGCTGTCACCAGATGTGACAGGGATATAAAGAAAGAGATTTCTTGGGCTTCCCTGGTGGCGCAGTGGTTGAGAGTCCGCCTGCTGATGCAGGGGACACGGGTTCGAGCCCTGGTCCGGGAAGATCCCACATGCCATGGAGTGGCTGGGCCCGTGAGCCATGGCCACTGAGCCTGTGCGTCTGGAGGCTGTGCTCCGCAACAGGAGAGGCCACAACAGTGAGAGGACCGCATACCGCGAAAAAAAAAAAAGAGATTTCTTGGCATAGTCACTATAAGAACTCTTTTCCTGTCAATAAAAATCAAAGTAATAATAGTCAATCCATAGGTTATTATTTTTTCTTTTCAAAAAATATTAACCTGCTTTGAGTTATTAAAAATATTTTGAAGTTTTTATTCAAACAAGTAAAACCTACATTTAGGCTATTTTAACTTTATATATTCTATTGTATTTTAAATTTACTGTTGTTAAACTGTTTTTTAAGCTGTTTTCAACCTTCACATCTAAATAACTGGTTCATTAAAATTCCTGATTGGTATGTTGCAAGACACTTGGCAAATAAATGTTGAAAGTAGAACCTCACTCAACATACATGACTATAGCCAAAATTTGGTATAATAAAAATAAAGTTTTGTCAGAAAGTAGTTAACAACTATAGAATTATACAGTAAGTCCCCTACGTATGAATGAGTTCCATTTCAAGAGTGTGTACGTAAGCCCAATTTTGTTCGTAAGTCCAACAAAGTTAGCCTAGGTACCCAACTAACACAATTGTCTATATAGTACTGTACTGTAATAGGTTTGTAATACTTTTCACACAAATAATACATAAAAACAAACAAACACAGAAAATAAAACATTGTTAATCTTACAGTACAGTACCTTGAAAAGTACAGTAGTGCAGTACAGCAGCTGGCATACGGGGGCTGGCACTGAGTGAACAGGCAAGAAGATTTACTGACTGGAGGAGGGAGAGAAGGATGGTAGAGCTGAAGGATCATCAGCAGTAGGAGACAGAGGGCAAGCTGCAATTTCACTCATGCCTGACATTAATGGTATGCATGTTCGCATCTTTGAAAGTTCGCAACTTGAAGGTTTGTTATGTAGGGCACTTACTGTATTTTGTTGCTGTTTTAAAGCAAACATTGAAGAGTCAATAGCACAGTGATTAACAGCATGAACTCTAAAGCCAGATTACCTAGATTAGACTACCCCTTTAACTGTATGACCTCCGGCAAATTGCTTAATCTCTCTGTGCCTCAGTTCCTTCATCTGTAAAATGGAAATAATAATCTGACCTATCTTATAGGGTTTTTATTGTATTTAAATAAAGTAATATGTGTGAAGCAATTTGGACAGTGTTAGGTACAACTTAAATAAAAGGTAGCTTTTAATTACTGTTATTATGAAGTACAGCCCCAAAGAGTGCCCTTGTTAGAATTCAATGTAGTGAGGAGTTGGGTTCTCAGATTTGCAGGCCTAGTGATTCACTTTTATCATTGCTCCCAGATTTAATCAGCTCAAGTCTCTGAGAGAAGGAATTGAACAAACTCATGAGTGACTAATGGAACAGCCAGAAGCCCCATTTATAAAAGTGACAAAAATTATTCTGAAGTAACTAATGAGGTGATTTTTTCCTCATGCAATCCCTTTTACCTATAATTCTATTTGCCTCTTCAACCTAGATCTTGGTCTCCATGACTCAGAGAAGGGAGGCTTCAGTAGACCACAGACAAAAAAAGTTTTAAAATAGTCTTTGAAGTTTGAATTTTCAAGCCCTATCATAAATACCAGGCAAGTAAGAAAATTCATTCAGTCAAGCCCTGGTTTGTCCTGGTTGTTGGATAAATATAGATTCTCTTGCCTTGGGTAGAAAAATGAGCTAGGGAAGATGGAAATGGAGTTATTCCCTGAAAAGAAGTTCTTTGCTCTGCAGCCTACTCCAAAACTGAGCCCTGAGGAGGTGGTGATACAAGTCCAAGAGCAGTGAGGAGCTATGACTTGTTTCACAAGTGGGATTTCCTCATATGCTGGGATGGTATTATACCAGTTGAGTAGGTATGATAATATAGCATGATGTGATGTGGTGTGTCAAGGTCACTAGAGTTTGAGTTAAACTGCTTGAGTTTCTTATGATCCCCAGAGCAGTTTGGAAAAATCTTGCCATTTTCCTCCCGAACCCAAATTAAAAGTGGCCACAAATTTTTTGCTACTTCCCATTAAGAAACAAAGACTAATTCCCTTCTTGAATGTGGGCTAATCTAGTGGCTTGGTTGACAAATGGAACATACTAGAAGTGAGCTTCTGTGAGTTTTATTTATTTCATCCTTATTGGAGTATAATTGCTTTACAGTGTTGTCTTGTTTCTGCTGTACAAAAAAGTGAATCAGCTATATGTATACATATATCCCCATATCCCCTCCCTCCTGCGTCTCCCTCCCACCCTCCCTATCCCACCTCACTAGGTCATCACAAAGCATCAAGCTGATCTCCCTGTGCTATGCAGCAGCTTCTACTAGCCATCCATTTTACATTTGGTAGTGTATATATGTTGATGCTACTCTATCACCTCGTCCCAGCATATGCTTCCCCCCTGTGTCCTCAGGTCTGTTCTCTATATCCGCGTCTATTCCTGCCCTGTCACTAGGTTCATGAGTACTGTTTTTTTGGACTCCATATATATGTGTTAGCATTCGGTATTTGTTTTTCTCTTTCTAACTTTGTATGACAGATTCTAGTTCCATCCACCTCACTACACATAACCCAATTTTGTTTATTTTTATGGCTGAGTAATACTCCATTGTATATATGTGTCACATCTTTTTTTTTTTTTTTTTTTTTGTGTCACATCTTTATCCATTCATCTGTCGATGCACATTTAAGTTGCTTCCATGTCCTGGCTATTGTAAATAGTGCTGCAATGAACACTGTGGTACATGTATCTTTTTGAATTATGGTTTTCTCAGGGTATATGCCCAGTAGTGGGATTGCTGGGTCATATGGTACTTCTATTTTTAGTTTTTAAAGGAACCTCCATACTATTGTTCTCCATAGTGGTTGTATCAATTTACATTCCCACCAACAGTGCAGGATGGTTCCCTTTTCTCCACACCCTCTCCAGCATTTATTATTTCTAGATTTTTTGATGTTGGCCATTCTGACCAGTGTGAGGTGATACCTCAATGTGGTTTTGATTTGCATTTCTCTAATAATTAGTGATGTTGAGCATCTTTTCATGTGTGTGTTGGCAATCTGTATATCTTCTTTGGAGAGATGTCTATTTAGGTCTTCCACCCATTCTTGGATTCGGTTGTTTGGTTTATTTTGATATTGAGCTGCATGAGCTGCTTGTAAATTTTGGAGATTAATCCTTTGCCAGTTGCTTCATTTACAAATATTTTCTCCCATTCTGAGGGTTGTCTTTTTGTCTTGTTTATGGTTTCCTTTGCTGTGCAAAAGCTTTTAAGTTCCATTAGGTCCTATTTGTATATTTTTGTTTTTCTTTCCATTATTCTATGAGGTGGGTCAAAAAGGATCTTGCTGTGATTTATGTAATAAAGTGTTCTGCCTATGTTTTCCTCTAAGAGTTTTATAGTGTCTGGCCTTACATTTAGGTCTTTAAACCATTCTGAGTTTATTTTTGTGTATGGTGTTAGGAAGTGTTCTAATTTCATTCTTTTACATGTAGCTGTCCAGTTTTCCCAGCACCACTTATGGAAGATGTTGTCTTTTCTCCATTGTATATTCTTGCCTCCTTTGTCAAAGAAAAGTTGACCATATGTGCATGGGTTTATCTCTGTGCTCTCTGTCCTTTTCCACTGATCTATATTTCTGTTTTTGTGCCAGTACCATACTGTCTTGATTACAGTAGCTTTGTAGTATAGTCTAAAGTCCAGGAGCCTGATTCCTCCACCTCCATTTTTCTTAAGATTGCTTTGGCTATTCGGGGTCTACTGTGTTTCCATACAAGCTGTGAAATTTTTTGTTCTAGTTTTGTGAAAAATTCCATTGCTAGTTTGATAAGGGTTGCATTGAATCTGTAGATTGCTTTGGGTAGTATAGTCATTTTCACAATGTTGATGCTTCCAATCCAAGAACATGGTGTATCTGTCCATCTGTTTGTATCATCTTTGATTTCTTTCATCAGTGTCTTATAGTTTTCTGCAGACAGGTCTTTTGTTTCCTTAGGTAGGTTTATTCCTAGGTATTTTATTCTTTTTGTTGCAGTGGTAAATGGGAGTGTTTCCTTAGTTTCTCCTTCTGATTTTTCATTGTTAGTGTATAGGAATGCAAGAGATTTCTGTGCATTAATATTGTATCCTGCTACTTTACCAAATTCATTGATTAGCTCTAGTGGTTTTTGGTGGCAACTTTAGGATTTTCTATGTATAATATTATGTCATCTGCAAACAGTGACAGTTTTACTTCTTCTTTTCTAGTTTGGATTCCTTTTATTTCTTTTTCTTCTCTGATTGCCATGGCTAGGACTTCCAAAACTATGTTGAATAATATTGGTGAGAGTGGGCACCCTTGTCTTGTTCCTGATCTTAGAGGAAATGCTTTCAGTTTTTCACCATTGCAAATGATGTTGGCTGTGGATTTGTCATATATGGATTTTATTATGTTGAGATAGGTTCCCTCTGTGCCCACTTTCTGTAGATTTTTTATCATAAATGGGTGTTGAATATTGTCAGAAGGTTGTTCTGCATCTATTGAGATTATCATATGGCTTTTATTCTTGTTTGTTAATATGGTGTATCACATTGATTGATTTGCATATATTGAAGAATCTTTGCATTCCTGGGCTAATCCCCACTTGATCATGGTGTATGATCTTTTTAATGTGCTGTTGGATTCTGTTTGCTAGTATTTTGTTGAGCATTTTTGCATCTATGTTCATCAGTGATATGGCCTGTAATTTTCTTTTTTTGTGACACTTTGTTTGGTTTTGGCATCAGGGTCATGGTGGCCTCGTAGCATGAGTTTGGGAGTGTTCCTCCTTCTGCTATATTTTGGAAGAGTTTGAGAAGGAAAAATGTTAGCTCTTCTCTAAGTATTTGATAGATTTCGCCTGTGAAGCCATCTTGTCCTGGGCTTTTGTTTGTTGGAAGATTTTTAATCACAGTTTCAATTTCAGTGCTTGTGATTGGTCTGTTTATATTTTCTATTTCTTCCTGGTTCAGTCTTGGAAGATTGTACTTTTCTAAGAATTTGTCCATTTCTTCCAGGTTGTCCATTTTATTGGCATATAGTTGCTTGTAGTAATCTCTCATGATTCTTTTTTATTACTGTGATGTCAGTTGTTACTTCTTTTTCGTTTCTAATTATTGATTTGGGTCTTCTCCCTTTTTTTCCTGATGAGTCTGGCGAATGGGTTATCAATTTTGTTTATCTTCTCAAAGAACCAGCTTTTAGTTTTATTGATCTTTGCTATTGTTTCCTTCATTTCTTTTTCATTTATTTCTGATTGATCTTTATGATTTCTTTCCTTATGCTAAGTTTTGGGTATTTTTGTTCTTCTTTCTCTAATTGCTTTAGGTGTAAGGTTAGGTTGTTTATTTGAGATTTTTCTTGTTTCTTGAGGTAGGATTGTATTGCTATAAACTTCCTTCTTATAACTGCTTTTGCTGCATCCCATAGGTTTTGGGTCATCGTGTTTTCATTGTCATTTGTTTCTAGGTACTTTTTGATTTCCTCAGTGATCTCTTGGTTGTTTAGAAGTGTATTGTTTAGCCTCCATGTGTTTGTATTTTTTACAGTTTTTTCCCTGTAATTGATACCTAGTCTCATAGCATTGTGTTTGGAAAAGATGCTTGATATGATTTCAGTTTTCTTAAATTTACTGAGGCTTGATTTGTGACCTAAGATGTGATCTATCATGGAGAATGTTCCGTGTGCACTTTGAGAAGAAAGTGTATTCTCTTGTTTCTGGATGGAATGTCCTATAAATATCAATTAAGTCCATCTCATCTAATGTGTCATTTAAAGCTTATTTTTCCTTATTTATTTTCTGTTTGGGTGATCCGTCCATTGGTTTAAGTGGGGTGTTAAGGTCTCCTAGTACTATTTTTGTGTTACTGTCCATTTTCTCTTTTATGGCTGTTAACATTTGCCTTATGTATTGAAGTGCTCCTGTGTTGGGTGCATTGATATTTACAGTTGTTATATCTTCTTCTTGGATTGATCCCTTGATCATTATGTAGTGTCCTTTCTTGCCTCTTGTAATAATCTTTATTTTAAAGTCTATTTTATCTGATATGAGTATTGCTATTCCAGCTTTCTTTTGATTTTCATTTGCATGGAATATCTTTTTCCATCCCCTCATTTTCAATCTGTATGTATCCCTAGGTTGAAGTGGGTCTCTTGTAGATAGCATATATATGGGTCTTGGTTTTTCTTTTAATTTTATTTATTTATGTTTGGTTGTGTCAGGTCTTAGTTGTGGCTGGTGGACTCCTTAGTTGCAGCCAGTGGGCTCCTTAGTTGTGGCATGCAAACTCTCAGTTGCAGCATGCATGTGGGATCTAGTTCCCTGACCAGGGATTGAACTGCATCCCCTGCCTTAGGAGGTGAATTCTTAACCACTATGCCACCAGGGAAGTCCCTCAGGTCTTGTCTTTGTATCCATTCAGCCAGTCTGTCTTTTGGTTGGGGCATTTAATCCATTTACATTTAAGATAATTATTGATATGTATGCTCCTATTACCATATTCTTAATTGTTTTGGGCTTGCTTTTGTAGGTCTTTTCCTTCTCTTGTGTTTCCTGCCTAGAGACGTTCCTTTAGCATTTGTTGTAAAGCTGGTTTGGTGGTGCTGAATCCTCTTAGCTTTTGCTTATCTGTAAAGCTTTTTTCTCCATAGAATCTGAATGAGATCCTTGCTGGGTAGAGTAATCTTGGTTGTAGGTTTTCTCCTTTCGTTATTTTAAATATATCTTGCCATTCCCTTCTGGCCTGCAGAGTTGCTGCTGAAAGATCAGCTGTTAACCTTATGGGGATTACCTTGTATGTTATTTGCTGCTTTTCCTTTGCTGCTTTTAATATTTTTTCTTTGTGTTTAATTTTTGTTAGTTTGATTAATATGTGTCTTGGCATGTTTCTCCTTAGGTTTATCCTGTATGGGACTCTCTGCATTCCTGGACTTGACTGACTATTTCCTTTCCCATGTTGGGGAAGTTTTCAACTATAATCTCTTCAAATATTTTCTCAGAACCTTTCTATTTTTCTTCTTTTTCTGAGATGTCTATAATTTAAATGTTGGTGTGCTTAATGTTGTCCCAGAGGTCTCTGAGACTGTCCTCCATTCTTTTCCTTCTTTTTTCTTTATTCTGCTCTGTGACAGTTATTTCTGCCATTCTATCTTCCAGCCCACTTATCCGTTCTTCTGCCTCAATTATTCTGCTGTTGATTTCTTCTAGAGTATTTTTAATTTCGGTTATTGTGTCGTTCATTACTGTTTGTTTGCTCTTTAGTTCTTCTAGGTCCTTGTTAAATGTTTCTTATATTTTCTCTACTCTAATTCTGAGATTTTGAATCATCTTTACTATCATTACTCTGAATTATTTTTCAGGTAGTTTGCCTATTTCCTCTTCATTTATTTGTTCTTGTGGGTTTTTATCTTGCTCATTTGCCTGCAAGATATTTTTCTGTTTTCTCATTTTGTCTAATTTACAGTGTTTGAGGTCTCCTTTCCCTAGGCTGCAGGGTCTTAGTTCCTCTTGCTTCTGTTCTCTGCCCCCAGTGGTGAGGTTTGTCCAATGGCTTCCTTGGGCTTCCTGATGGGAGGGACTGGTGCCTGTGTACTTGTGGGTGGAGCTGAGTCTTTTCCCTCTGATGAGCAGCGCTGTGTCAGGTGGTGTCTTTTGGGCTGTCTGTGAGCTTAGTTGACTTTAGGTAGCCTGTTTGCTGATGGATGGGTTTGTGTTCCTGTCTTGTTTGTTATTTGGTGTGAGGCATCCAGCGCTGTGAGCTGCTGGCAGTTGGGTGGAGCTGGGTCTTGGATTCAGATACAGGCATCTGTGAGAACTCTCAGCGATTAATCTTCCCTGGGGCTAGGAATTCTCTAGTGGTCCAGCGTCCTGAACTCAGTGCTCCCACCCCAGAGCCTCAGGCCTGACTTCCAGTCGAGGAACCAAGATCCCCAAGTCACTCATCCAGGCAATAAAGAAGATTAAAAAGACTAATAGAATCCCAGACAAATGGTAAAAAGTAAAATCAAACAAACAAAAAGAGAAACAAGGAAACGCACACACACACAAAGGAAACAAAAACAGAACCAAGTAAATCAAAAAGCAAGAGAACTACCAAACAAAAGAACCGAAGAATGAAATCAAACAATTAAAAAGAAAACTGACAAAAACACAAAACCAAAAAGCAAAACCAAAGCAGAGTGCCAATTGAAGAATGAAGCAAAGAAACAAAACAAACTGACTAAAGTGATTTTAAAAAAAAGAAAAAGAGAAAGGGGAAAGAAGACAGAACAACAGAAAAGCAACGTAAAGATAGAAATATTGAAAAAATAAAATAGAAAATAAATTAAAGAAAAAAGAAAGACAAACAAAACCCCAGAGAAATGGTAAAAACAAAATTAAACAAACAAAAACAGCAACAAGGAAACACACACACACACACACACACACACAAGAAACAAACACAGAACCAAATAAAATGAAAAGAAAAGAACAACCAGACAAATAGAAGAACCCAAAAAACAAAATCAATTAGGATCAAAACTAACAAAAACAGAAAACCTAAAAACAAAACCAAAGCAGTGTGCCAACTGAAGAATAAAGCAAGGAAACAGAGCAAACTAATAAAAATGATTTAAAAAAATAATAATAAAATTAAAAAGGGAAAAAACACAGGACAACAGAAAAGCAAAATAGAAATGGAAATGTAAAAAATAATAATAAATATATTAAAGAAAAAGAAGAAGAAAAGAATAAGAGAAAAACACAGAACAACAGAAAATGAAAGTAAAAATAGAAGTATATTAAAAAAATAAAATTATATTATAGAACACGAAGGTCCCAAAAGACTAAAAAAAAAAAAAATACTAAAACAACAGCAAAAAACAAAAAAAGAAAGAAAGAAAAAATACAAGGACCAACAACAGAATGAATCAAAACATAGTAAAATTAATAGTAATAATGATATTTCCCTGGGGTCTCAGCTGAAAGTGTCCTTGCATGCACCATGAGCCACAGCCCACCTCCATCTCCCTAAGAGGCTCTCCTCTGCCTCTAGGCTGGTCTCTGGACCTGCTGTGAGCCCTGTGGGGACCACTCAGGCTCTGATCTGGCCCAATTCCTGCATGTGCTTGTCCCCAAAGTCCACAGCTCCCAGAGCTGGAATGATTTCATTTGTGGGAACACTCATTGTCTACTCAGATATTCCATAGATGCAGGGTCTACCTAGCTGATTGTGGGGATTTAACCTGCAGCTTGTACAGCTGATGGAAAGATTTTCGATCTTCTTTCTAGTCTCTCCAGCCCTGGGGTTCAGCTTTGGTTTTATCCCCACCTCTGCATGTGGTTCCCCCCAGGAGTCTGGTCCTGAGGCTGCCTTGGAGCTCTTGGGTGTGCCCCAGTGAGGACAGGGCACAAAGGTGGTATGAGTGCTTGGATCGTGGGAGCTCTGGTGGCGCCAAATGCCTTCTGTGAGGTTTTTTTTTTTTGTGGTACGCGGGCCTCTCACTGTTGTGGCCTCTCCCATTGCGGAGCACAGGCTCCGGTTGCGCAGGCTCAGCGGCCATGGCTCATGGGCCCAGCTGCTCCACGGCACGTGGGATCTTCCCGGACCGGGGCACGAACCCATGTCCCCTGCATCGGCAGGCGGACTCTCAACCACTGTGCCACCAGGGAAGCCCCTTCTGTGAGTTTTAGGACCAGGTAATAGGAAGTTTTGCAGCTTTCACTTGGATCTCTTAGAATTTTCCCTCAGGGGAAAGCCAGTTGTATGAAGTCTGATCATCTTTCTGGAAAGCCTATTTAGGGAAGTCTTGAGACTACTTGGATAGGGAAAGCGGCCCAGCTAAGCCCAGTCTGCCATCTCTTTCCACCAAGGCAACAGGCGTGTGAGTGAAACTATCTTGGACTTCCAGCCTGTCCAGACACCAGCCATACAGCACCAAATGATCCAAGGGGAGGCAGAAGAAACAACCTTCCCAGCCCTTGAAGATCTGACCCACATGTCATAAACATAATAAAATGATTATTGTTGTAAGCCATTAAGTTTTGGGTGGTTTGCTCCATCACAGTAGATAACCAGTACATACCGCTTCATATGCCCTTAGAATTATATAGAAGCAGGTGGATGAATCGTCTAACTTTGACCTGAAGAAGCCTTTTGGATTTACAGGCTGACCTGTGTGGAGATGATAATGCAGTCCCTACCTTCAAAAGACCTCATGAGGCGGGACTTTTATTCCTCAGTATTGACAGAAAAAACCCATTCATTTACTCATTTGCAGTGAACATTAGCAGGGACAAAGGTTGAGCAAGAAGCAAACATTTAGGGGCTTCCCGGGTGGTGCAGTGGTTGAGAGTCCTCCTGCCGATGCAGGGGATGTGGGTTCGTGCCCCGGTCTGGGAAGATCCCACATGCCATGGAGCGGCTGGGTCCGAGAGCCATAGCCACTGAGCCTGCGCGTCTGGAGCCTGTGCTCCGCAATGGGAGAGGCCATGATAGTGAGAGGCCCGCGTACCACAAAAAAAAAAAAAAAAAAGCAAACATTTATATGTTCACAATTGGGTTTTTAGAATTATAAATCATGGTGGCCCTGCCTGCCACCCATTCTCCAAGTCTTAAATAAACACACATAGGGGAACCTTGATATCACTGGGAAAATCCTCATATGACAGAGGAAACCATGATTTGACTGAAAAATATCTTGAAGTGACTAAGTTGGTTATTTGCCACTAGGAAAAATAGGGTTTAAGATAGGATTTAAGTCATCATAGGAAAATGAAACCAGTTTTTTTTTTTTAGCACAACTGCAACTTGTGAAATCAATATCTGTCATATTAATTAAATATGTGAAACACTACTGGCAAGCCCATTAGAATATGCTGATTATCTGATTAGCACATCTCTTCCTGCGTCCATTTATTCTTTACAGTGGGAACTGTTTCTTTTGTTGCAATCAGAACACTCGGGTCTGCTCCAGTGTATAGTCTTGCTGAGAAGCTAAATTAGTCATCAGGCTATTTGGTTATCATGGGTCTGAACAAAGGTAAAAGGAGAAGCTCTGTTATTTAGGCCATGGTGACACAACTGATGCCCCACGTCTTTCCCACAATAGAGGACACCTCTTTAGTGATTAGAATTCTCATGCTGTCCTCTGACCCCCAGTCAGCATTGTTCTCTTCTATACATACTAAATAAATTATAGAAAATTCTGGCTCCCTGGTTGCATTGTATTTCCTTCTAATGAGACCATTCCACCAGTAATGGCAAGTTTAATCTACAGATATGTTTATACTGTTAATTAGGTCATGCTTATGTACTGCCTGTTTCTGGCTTTGTAACATAATGTCTCTTAAGGGTTGTTTCTTCAGATAGCAAATTTAATTTATCATGTGTCGATTTTACTAATTTAACTTATGTCTCCCTGTTGCCTCAATGTTCTGCCTAAGAGGGTCACTCTATTTCCATCTAATCCTGTAAGACTTTCAGTGCAATGCCAGGTGCACTGAGCAAGAAAAATCTCAATAAGTAAGAAAGGAGAAGTGTGACACATTTTTCTCTTAGGAAATTAAAGGAAGGGAAGCTTTTAAAATCGCATTATAAATTTCTACTACCTAGTAATTGAGCTATACAATTATCTTGTACAATTTACAACTCCTATGTTTGAAACAGCTCTGGGTTATCTCTGTTCCTAAGTTTTGATGGGAAAAACCTGCTCATTTGTTCACTAATGAACAAATTAGTGTTTAGAACCACCCCCCTGATTAGAACCAAGCTCCATGGTAGATGCCTCTCTGGTCTTGTGAAAGGAGCATAAACAATACATAAAATGCTTTTTTTCTTTTTCTTTTATTTTGTATCTATGAAAATAAACTTATTGTGATAATCATTTCATGATGTTCACTAAACTTAGTGTGATAATCGTTTCATGATGTATGTAAATCAAATCATTATGCTATATACCTCAAACTTATATGGTACCCTATGTCAATCATATCTCAATGAAATTGGAAGAAAAAAACAATACATAAAATATAAGGCACACAGTAAAGCATATGAAATGCTCAATGTAATTTGATATGAATGAAATCTAAATTAAAACCCCGATGAAATGCCACTGCATACCTACTAAAATGGCTAAAACAAATAAGACTGATGATACCAAATATCGGCAAAGATATGGAACAACTGTAACTCTGCAAGTGTAAAATGGCACAACCACTTTGGAAAACTCTCAGTATCCCTTAAAAAGTTAAATATAAATTTATCTTATGATCCAAAAATTCCACTTCTAGATTGTATCCATTATCTATTTCACAAATTACCACAACTTAATGACTTAAACAACAATAAACACTTATCATCTCATACAGTTTCTGAGGGTCAGGAATTCAGAGTGGGCTTAGTTGGGTGGTTTGCCTCAGGGTCTCTCATGAGGTTTCAGTTAATACAGCCAGAACCACAGTCACCTGAAGGCTGGACGGGGCTGGAGGCTCTGTTTCGAATGTGGCATACTCACATGACTGACAAGTTGAGGATGGTGGCTGGCAAGCGACTTCAGTTCCTTACCCCTTGGATCCCACCGTATTGCTGCTTGAGTGTCCTCCTGGAAGCTGGTGTCCTTCCAGAGTGAATGATCTGAGATCAAGGAGATAGCTTGTATGACCTAGTCTTAAAAGTGGTACTCCATACATTTTTGCAATATCTTATTGATTGCATAGAGTAGCCCTATTCAGTGTGTGGTGTAAATGCGTGTGTATGTGGGGTGTGACTACACAAGAGGTTGGATACGAGGAAGCAAGGATCATTGGGTACCATCTTGGAGGCCACCTGCCATGTAGGTATTTATCCCAGAGAGATAAAAACAAACATCCACAAAACCATTATACAAGAATGTTCGTAGGAGTTTATTTACAATATTCAAACTGGAAACAGCCCAGATGTTCATCAGCAGGAGTCTGGATAAACAAGCTGGTATATTCACACTGGATTCAACTCAGCAATAGAAAGGAACCAGCTACTAATAAATGCAAAAATATTAATAAATCACAAAAATATTATTCTAAGTAAGAGAGGAAAAAGTCCATAATGTATGATTCCATTTATATGCAATTCTAGAATAGGCAAAACTTGCCTAAGGTGATATAAATCAGATCAGTGGTTGCTTCTCACAGGGTGGGAGGTAGATTGACTAGGGATGGCTATAAAAAAGCTTTCTGGGTAATGAAACTCTTCTGACAAATTTGTAAAAAGCAATTCAGCAACGCACTTATGTTCTGAAGATTTCACTGTTGATAAATGATACCTCAATAAAAAATACAAGGTATAATCCAAGGGTCACAAGAGAAATATAAACGAAAGATATGTTAAAATTGATGAGAGAAATTAATACAGAATGGGGAAATATTAACGGGGAAAGTATTAATTTTTTAATAAGTCAAAACAATCATTGTAGGTAATTTTAATGATATTATATTTGTATTAATAGTCCCATCATTTGGAATAATTGTTGATTTATTTCTTTTTTGGTCTATTTTCCAATCTTTCATACATTTTTGAAAGTAGATAATAATGTTTCATATATGAGATTATATAAACTGATTATATGTATGTATGGTTGATTGGTGACAGTATAAATAGTTCCCCAGACTATTAAAAATTCTTTTAAAGTGTCATTTTCAATTTTTATATTTCATTGTAGGACTATGACATGGTTTATGTAACTGTTTTGTTAGTGATGGACATTTAGCATACAACCTAAACAGAGTTGTACATAAAGGTTTTTCACCTAAGTGGTGAAATTATTGTGTATATCTACCAGTAACATATAAAAGGACATTTCACCATACTTTGGTTGGGTGCTAAGTATTTTGAACACTTTGATCATGTGTTTCTTAACCCTTGTAATTGAGAAAATGGCAGTTGAATTGAACCTTGAAGAACGAATAGCATTTTAAATGTCAATTGGATTTCAAAAGGCAAAGATGGGGAAGGATTTTTTTCTGCAGTGTTCATGGCATGGCAAGCAAAGCCTCGCAATGTCAAACTCATGGAATTGCAAGTAGTTTAATAAAAAAGCTTAGAGCAGTGGTTCTCAATCTTGGCTGCACAAGAGTATCACCTAAGGGTGAATTTAAAAAACCCAATGTAGACCAATAAACCCAGAACATCTGGGTGTAGAGCTCAGGCATCAGTAGGTCTCAAAACCTCCCAGGTGATCCCAATGTGTAAGCAAAATTGAAAACCACTGGTGTAGAGTGAGGCAGAAGGGGATAGGATGTAATTAGAGATGAAACTGAAAAGATGGAGAGCAGATGTAGCAAGGCATCATGCTCTAAGACAAAGTGTGGACTTTCTAGGCAATTTAGCAAATGATGTCTGTGTTCTTCACTCATCACCTTGGAGTCCTTTACCTTTCACATATACCCATGTAGTATTACTCCCAGCAAACCTCTATCACATGTATCTCCTTGTGGACAGGCTGCTGTCAGGCTGCTTGAGCTCCTCCCTCCCCTTGCCAAGATGTGGAAATGCCTGGGAATTTTCACTTCACATCCCCAGAGCACAGTCCTTAAGCACTGATTGATGGTGATGGTATGTAAATAATTCTGCTTCCTCCCCCCTGATCAGGACAATTCTGAGGTGTGATTTTTCCACAAACTTCTTACCATTCAGGAGAGGGTGAACTTGTGGCAGAACGTAAACCTATACACTGCTTCCTTCATAAATAAAGAGTTCTTTGAAAGCAATGTCAGCTGAAGTAAACAGTGGGCTTAGTGACTTACCTGCAAGCACCTTATCTCATCATACACCAGTAATGCATGGTTCTTAGACCCCAGGGATCTACAAACACACTTTGAGTGCCCTGACTTCCACTGTCTCCAGAGGCCCTTGCATTTGTGAAGCAGTGTTACCCTCTGTGGATATGTTTTTATCTTGCAGCCTTGCCTGACCTTCCTTTCCCTGTTCCTCTTCCTGCTTCCTTGATTTTCCACTCTTACTAATAGATGACTCTCATGTGACACTTAGTGTCAGCATTTGCCTCCAGGGAACTCGATTAAGGTAGGCAATGAGGATTGTATTGGAAGATCATTCTGAAAATGATTTAGAAAAATGGATGAATGTAGGTAGGAAGTGAGATTGAAGACTATCACAATATCCCATCAACCAGGGAACTGAGGAGTCATCCTCCTCCATGACTTATATTTTTAAAATATCCTTTCCTTGCCATTTCCAGAGCCCCTGCTTTAGTTTAGACTCTCATTACTTTTGAGGTGTAGAATCACTGGTCTGTATTTCATGATGTTAACTTAAGGACCGTGCCAATGTATCAATGGAGAAGGACTAGAAATGGTAAGTTCCTTACACTTTGCAAACTAAACTTTCCCTTGTGAAATATATTTATTTTTTCATTTAGACTTTAGAGCTCACAGATTCTAAATTACATTTGTAAAGAAACTTAGGTGTACCTTGACTTGGGCAAGTAATTAAAACTCTCTGGCCTCAGTTTTCTCACTTCTTGGATGAGGAAGAAGAATTAAATTATCCCTAAAGCTCCTTCCAGTTCTGAAATGTTATATTCAACAGCAGCCACTAGATTACGTCAGTGAAACAGGAATAGATCAGATTATTCCAGTAGCACTTGTCACTTCTCAAAACAAATTGACAAAAATCATACACTTATTATAAGAACAATTCTCCAGGAAGCTAACCTTTGCTCATTTTTCTCAATGATTTGTTTACTGTCTTTAACTTTGCTTTGGAAATGGGTAACCATCTAATTGGGTTGATAAGGTCAGCAAGCAGGAGGTTTGGAAAGAGATTGGATATTATTTGTGAGTGTGTATATTTACCTAGACATGCTTTTTGTCATGTTTATTGTACTTTAATGATTAGCTAGAAATAATAAGACTGCTGTGTATGCTAGTTTACTAATGCTCTGCCATTTATGGATTATTCTAAGGTAATTTGAAAATACAGAGAAAATGTTATTTGAGGGTGCTTTTGGAAGAGGTGGATATATTTATTCAATTAAATAGTAATTTAATAACACAGTATTCCTCAAAACAGAGTTCACCAGTATATATAGTTCATAAGGAGGACTTATAAGGCTGGATGAGATGAGTTTTATTTTCCCCTATTTCTAAGGAGAATATAAATTCAACTTAGGGGGATTTTGTGGCTCAAGAAAGGTGATTTAACAATGTGTAAATTATTTCTGCTCATCAGTTTATCACATCTTGTCCCCACACAACTCTGAAATATACTCAGATATTTCCTAAACTCTTTTGTGTTTCACAGCTTAGCCAGGTGAAGATGTGAGCTTCACAGTTGTATCACACAGACCCTCCATTAGAAATGATCTCAATTCTATTCCCTTTTGGGCTCCTGTGTTCTGGAATCTTTGAGGAATGCTTTTAAAATTATAAAACATGGAGAATTAGGATATGTTTGTAGCATTTTCTTAATATATTCTCCCCCCCCCCTTAGATGAGGTATAGTGCACAGATAGGAAAGTATATAACTCTTACATACACAATTCAGTGAAATTTTACATGTGTATATACTTGTGTAGCTACTGCCTGGACTAAGATATAAAGCAAGATTTAAAAAAAATTCCCTCTTGTTTCTTTCCAGTTAATTTTCCTCCATTCAGAGGTTACCACTGCTGTCAAACCCAAGTTCTTGTACCCAATGCACAGTGAGGCCAAATAAAAAATTTTGGAATTTGGAGCAGAGAAGGGTTTATTGCAAGGGCCAAGCAAGGAGAATGGGCAGCTCATGCTCAAAAAGCCCAAACTCCTCAGGAAACAGTTTTTAAAAGCAAATTTGGGAGGAGAGCCACAGGATGTGTGTGTGTGTGTATGTGTGTGTGTGTGTGTGTGTGTGTGTGTGTGAGACTTTCTTCTGAGTGGCTGGTGGTGAGGTAATGGGGTGGTGTTCCAGGAACCTCAGTCATCAGCTTTCTGGTACCTGTAGAAAAACTCAGAGATATGTATCAAATTGTTATGTATATCCCTTGAGGAGGACCCAAGACCTTGCCCCATGGCTACACTGTTATTTTTTGACTGCCTTTCCTTTGTTTCTGCATTCCCTCACTCTGCTAATTAGTAACTGCCTGAATCTGCACTTTGGTACTCAGGGAAGGTCTAGGAGGGTGAAATCTTTTTCCTACAAATGAGAAAAAGGGGACACAGAAAGGCTTTTGTACTTGGGAGGGCCCCACAGTGTCCCTCTTGGTTTCATCACCATTCTTAGTTCTCTCACCACAGCTTGGTTTGCCTGTTTTTTTATTGCTGTGTAGTATTCTACTGATATTATTCTCATCTTGATGGGTATTTATTTTATTTTCATTTTTCCAGTTTATGAATGTCTGCTGTGATTTCTGATGGACATATGTACTCATTCCTTTTTTGGTAGATATGGCTGGAATTAGGATTGCACATTCATGAGGTAGACACGATTTAGCTTTAGCACTTGCTGCCAGATGTTTTTCCAAAGAGGTGGTACTAATTTTCCTTCCCACCAGCAATGTATGAGAGCCCTAGTTCCTCTATATTTGTGCCAATATGTGATATTGTCAGTGTTTTTAATTTTAGTCATTTTGGTGAATGTCTGGTAGTATCTCATTATAGTTTTAGTCTTCATTTCCCTGATAAATAATGTTGTTGAGTACCTTTCCATATAATTATGGGGCTTTTTGAAGCCTCTTTTATGAAATCCTATTCAAGTATTTTAGCCATTAATTGTCTTTTTGTTATTGATCTGTCTTTACGTATTCTGACAAACGTGTGAATATATTTGTGTTTTCTTTTGATGGATAGAAGTTCTTAATTTTAACAAAGTCCAATTTAACATTATTTTCTTTTATGGTCCACACTTTTTGTGTTTTGTTTTAATATATAATTTGAAAACCGAGTCACCACATAATGCATTTACTTCAACAAACCCTAGTCTTCTTTTTAAAGGTAATAACTCACTGTGGTATAGTGAAAATATATTGGACATTAACTATGAAGAGCTAGGCATCCTGTCTTTCCTGGTTACTAAGCATGTACCTAGGGCAATATACTTAAATCTTTAAGTCTTTTCCATCATTCATACTATGCTATACTAGTCAGGACTCTCAGTTGCAAGTGACAGAAAATGAACTAAGCTAGCTAAGAAAGGGTGACCTAGAAGGAGGGTAAAACCTAGAATCTGAAGAGCTGACTAAATCATTGTTAGCATATGAGACCTTAGGGGCCCCATCACCACTATGACACTCTTATCTTGGCTTATCTCTCTGTGATGGCCTTTTTCTCACTGAGAGCAAATAGTAGCAAGAAACATGGCAGCGGGCAGCTCCAGGCTTACAACACCCCAGCTGAGCATCTCAAAAGGAAAAACAAAGTGTTTCTCTGTTCTGTTTACTTCAGTATCTAATAATCCTAGTGAAGGACTCTGGGTAGTCCTGAGTCATCTATCTGTCCAGGTGAACAAAGGGGAGAGAAAAGCCATTGTTATTAAACCCAGGATGAAATGAAGGGAAGAGTTCCCAAAAGAAGTAAGCATGCTATTGCCAAGAGAAGGGGGGCTGTCTCCTGTTCTTAGACCTGGAACCTTAGAGAGGATCATGACTGGCCTCAGCAAAAGCAGGAAGCTAAGATACTGTTCTAGGCTCTCACTCGGAAGTGACTTTCATAGGTTTTCAAGGTCAAAGTGGATCTCTATTTTACACACACCAAAACAAAGCTCTTCCTTGATTCCTTCCTACTGATCCTGGGAGATAATCCTGATGGTAAAACATAGGGCCCAGAATCTCCCAAATCTTTATCCCCAAAATATATAGCTTTAGTAATTCAGTGTTCAACCTCTTTCCTTTCCAACTTTCTTCCAACATGGATATAGAATTCTTATGACTATAGCAATAGCATTTAGGAAATTGATAAATGTGACATAGCAGCATGAGTGCTTTTGAACCATTGTCACTGGGAGTGTTTGTAGCATTAAGCAGTTAGGCAGCTCATTCTCTCTTCAATTCTTGTTTCCATCCATAAAATATTTATCTTGGGATCTGTGATTCTCAAACTTTAACATGCATCAGAATCACCTGGAGGACTTGTTAAGATGCAGATTGCTGGGCCCACCCTCCCAGTTTATGATTTCATGGGTCTGGGGTGGGGCTTAAATTTGGCATTTCTAACAAGTTCCTGGTGATGGGTTGCTGTTGCTTGTTCAGGGACCACACTTGAAGAACTAGATAAAAGATACGCATTACATTTTAACTCACTAATGAAATCTGTAATTTGAAGAAACTTATTTTCCTTGGAAAATAAAGAGCCCTTGTTAAAAAAACAAAAGTAATTGCTTCCCAAATAACTTTGGCAATTCTGATTTGCTTGAGGGTTGGGGTGAAGGGTAAATCCATATATTAAATTAATTTCTTGGAGGTCATACAACCTGTAGAAGAAATGAAAATAATACCCTGGTAGGTAAATGTAAGGAGCTCACAGGGAAAGTTGTAAGTAACCTTCACCTCTGGTCTAAAATTCCTTATCTGTGCTTCCTAATAGGGTTTTCTGGTTTGTTAGTGTGTTTTTCTTTTCTTTGTGTGTTCTTGTTGTGTGTGTGCCAGGAATCTGATGTCCCTAAACAGCATTTCCAACTGAGATTAAAAGGGCTAATGCTAAATCCTGCCAACTCCAGAATTGGTCACCAGATAAGTCATAGAAACCACTGCAAAGGACTGAATCACACCATTCTCCTTCCATCAATCATGACCAAGGAATGCAGTTAGCCTACCTCGGAAATTAAAATCTGGAAACAAAGACTTTTTTTTTTTTTTCCTATAGCAATGTTGGGTCAATATTGGCAAACAGGAGTATGACAGTGGCATGAAGAAGACAGAAAGTACAGATTCAACAATAATAACTGCCTTAGGTGATGGCCTTGTTCACTTGGTACCTTTCAGAGGATGGAAGTTTTAAGTATTTCCTGGCACTGAGGACCTCTGGGGCTTACAGATTTTGCTTCAGACATTTTCTTTCTTCCTTAAAGAGGTTTAAATGTCTTCCACTAAGTCCAATTCCTGTTTGGCATGTGGTATTTTCTCCCTTCTAAGTAAGTATTTAGGATCAGTAAGGGCAGCTGTCTTCTATTCATTTACTGAAAGTCTGTGAACCAGGGTTCAAATACCCATAATATACCGTAATAGTGTGGCAGCCCTGCTGACATCACTGTTTCTTTCCATTTGAACTTGTGCACTAACAAGTAAGCTTTAACTCTTCTCCAAGTATGGAAAAGAATACTCTTACTAAAGTGATGTCTGGTAGTTGCACTAAATTAATTTTTATTAAGTTTATTAAGAGTTCCCTGTGCCCACCATCTTACTCCTAGTTATCAAATGTGGGACACCTCCATTTAAATCTGGTTTAAAAAAGAATTCTGTAAGTTATTTGAGCACACAAAGTAGAAAACACTGAGGATAACAGAAGAGAGAGATTGTCACAGTAGCCTGTCTCCTTTCCATGAACTGAAGGAGAGAATGGAAAAGCTGACTGGGTTATGGGGAAGAATCCAGGTAGTGTGGGTTTGAGGAAATAGTTGAAGTTTCCTTGGCTTTACGTGACTTATAGTAGTGCTGGCTGTGTTGGAGGGCTTTCTTGAAGCTATTTAAGGAGTGATATTAATAAAGTTTTCATGTGTATGTACTGTCTTTTCAAAGTGAAAACGTTTTATTACTGATCTTATTTCTCCCAGGAGATGGAGCTGAAAGGAAATGTATTTAAGCCTCTACAGCATTTCATAAATTGAGGGAGGTTTTAATTCCCATTCCATTCATTTAAGTATCGTATATTATGATAGGCTTGGGAAACTGAGAAAAATTCACTACTCATCCCCTCAACGAATTTCAATGATAGTAGAAAGATAAACATGAAAACAAAAATTATAATATACCAATATGATTGTTCTAAAAGTGTTGAACATAGAGTCCTGTGGTGCCTACAAACAGATGCCTAATTTCTCTGGAGGAGTCTCTGAAGTCTGCACAGACATTTCTCAGGCAATCAAGAAGGAGAGGGAGATGCCAGAAAACAGAGGATCATACGCAAATAATAGAGGCATAGGGAGGGCTGGCTTGTCAGTGTGTGAAGGAGTAAAGAGGAATCGGGCAGGAGATGAGGCTGGCCTGGGAAGTAGTGGCTATATAATGCACAGCCTTATGGGCTATTCACAAGGTGTTTTATTTTACTGTGTTGTCAATGGGGAAAATTCTGGAGAAATTGGGTGGCAAACACTCCCTCTAGTTTTTTCTAGAATTGCAAAAGCATTGGAAGGGCTGGAGAGGTGGGCTTCCAGAAATGATATCCAGCACCAGACTGTCCATCTGGTCCCAAGAGGATGGTGGTGAGGCATCAGGAGGCTGCCACTGATGCTTTGGAGTTCAAGAATGTGCAGTGTGGCTGCAGTCCTGGGAACAGGAGGTCGCCACAACCACGACTGCTACAGCTCTCCATATACCACGGCATCAGGATTTCCCACAGGGACACCACTGCTGAAACCCCCATATTGCCACACCCCTCTTTGCCAACAGCAACAGCAAAAACAATAGGAAGCTAGGCCCTACTTCACTTTTGTCTTCCAAATATTTCACTGGAGTACATCAGACTGGGAGAACCTAATGTAGATTCAGAATTCTTGTTGTAAGGGAGTCGGGAAATTGTGGTCTTTATCTTTCCAGCTTCTGTGGAATGGTGGGCTCTCTAGGAAGAGGTTGGAATGGATGCTGAGGACCAATTCATCATGTCTACTAGATATAAGATGGGTGAAATTAGATGAGGAAGTATATAGAGAAGAGAAGCAGCTCAGAACAGAAATGTAGAGCATTCACACTTCAGGGACAAGTGGGTAGACAGAGAAGGAATGGTCATAGATTTAGGAGAAGAATGAAGAGAGTGTGCCATCATGGCAATCAGGGAAAGAAAAAGCTTAAGAAGAAGGAAGTGGATAACAGTGTGAAAATGCTGTGGTGCGTTAATCATCAATATTTTTTTCAATTTTTGAGCAATTTTTTTTTTTAATGAGACCATTTCAGTGACAAACACTGTTTTTACCTCTAGTATTAGGCAAGGCTTTCATTGCGGACAGAAAATCAACTTAGAGTAATTTAAGCAAAAAATAATGAATTGATCACATAACTTTAAGTCCGGTGGGGACAGATCCAGCAACAGGTGCTTAAATGGTGTCACCCACTAAGCCTTTCTATTACTCCTTCTTTGGGCTTTGCTCCCCTGCTCTCTGCTCTCTGTACTGGATTTGTCAGGCAATTTCTTTCCATGAAACCAGGATAAAATGGGCTCTGGAAACCAGGCTTATCTATGGCTTATAATTTGTGATCCCAAAAGAAGAAGAGACTCTTTCTTTCTTCCAGGATTCCCATATCAAGTCTTAGGGAAGAGATTGATTAGTCTGTCCTGGGTCATGTGACTTTCACTGCACCAATCACTTGCAGGCTATTGGGATAGGGTGCTCTGATTGGCTAGGCCTGGGGTACAAGCCCATCCCAGCTGGTGGGAGGGCATATATTCTGCCCTATCCAAAACATGTAGCAATACCCTGAGAGAATCATCAAAAGTTATGGTTTTGTATCCAGAAAAGGGAGAAGGGATGCCAGGGAGGCAAATTCACCAGCCTCTGACTGGGCAATGCTAGGTTAAAGTTAAGTAGGTTTGTCTCAGAATTCACAAATCATCATTTCCATTATATTCCATTAGAAGTGTGTCATTAAATCCAGCCCACAGTTCCACATGAGAGTAATTATATTTTTAGAATGCATCACTTGAAAAATATATGATGACAAAGAGCCACTATGAATTTAGTGACACTTGAAAATGAATTCATTTTTAAAATTCATGATAATAGTTTCTACATACATTAAAAATATATAATGACATCTTTCCTCTGCAACTAATGCTTTGGGAGCTTATGGATTTGTGAGCCTGTTTCAATTACCCTGATGCCCCCAAAACACAAATAAATTTCATGCCTTGAAGTCAAGTTAATCATGGAGTCCAAGGTAGCCAACACACTATTTCAGGGACTATTAAATAAATTCCGAGGAAACGTTACAAGACTAATTTTTACTGAGGTTTTGGAGTACAAGTAGTAAATACTGCATGAGCCGGGTGGGTGATATTACTGCCAACCCTAGCTAATCTAAAAACTACATTAAAATTAACATGCAAATGGAGGCAGGGGCAGGGAAGCAGCTACATTACACAATAAATATTTTCTTTGAATTCTTGTTTTTTTCTAATTCCATCTTCTCTGTTTTCAACCTTTTGGTATGTTTATGGTAGCAAATCTGGGAAAGAGTTTGGGGGAATGAGGAAATTACATATATGTACACACACACATATATTGATGTGTGTGTGTATATATATATATATGTGTGTGTGTATGTATATATGTGTGTGTGTATGTATATATATATATATGTATTTTCCCCCCTCCCACAATTTCTAAAGGGGGTAGCTTTCCCTTCAGGACAATCCAGAGACCTGTGCCATATGAAATGGGTTCTGGATCTGTCCCCAGTCCCCTGTGATGGGGCTGCTCGGTACACTAGCTCTCTTATCTGCAAAAGGGAGGTTGCTTGCCTTCCTGCCTCGCAGGAACTGATGAGAGTCCGCACGTGCTGCTACAACCTCCCTGGAAGAGAAATGCCTCCCAGGCATCTGTGGTCTATTACTGAGTGGTCCCCGAGTGCAGAGAATTGCATGAGGTGCAGTGTTTCCGGAAGGGCAGTTTTGTTGTTGGTCTGCGCGATTGTCTCCAAGCTGGGAGGGCTCCTCTGTCCTTTTAGCAGAGCGAGGGGGCTCGGAGATTTCAGGGCCGAGTTGGAGGAAAAGCGGCGGGTGCGCCTGGCTCCTCCAGCTGCGCGCTTTGGCCGCCGCCAGCTGTGGCTGCGCTGCTTCTCAGCTTGAGGCACTTGGCAGTGGCTTGGCCTCCCAGCTGTAGCGAGCATCATCCACTAGAAACACAGTTGTTAGAGACAGAAGCACCAAACTGAAACTGGACTTGATCACTGAGCTCGCGCTATAGTACTGCCTGACATTCTAGTCCCCTAGAAGGACGAGCGCTGTAATCTAGTTTTTCTGTAGAAGAAGGGAAATAAGAAAATACAAGGAAATGTAAATATGATACTGTACCATGAACCATCTGCAGTGAGGTTTGGAATGGTTTTTGAAACAGTCAACTTGGTTTTTTAGAGCTTCCAGGTACCTCTTTTTGTTTTTTGGAGAGGGAGTGTTTTCAACTCATAGATCATCTATTTGTAGGGAAAGGCTTTGTCTCTTGCTAAATAGTAGGAGAAGTAAGTAATTTTATTCACTTCCTGATGGAATCCAGTTTTGTTTTCCCTGTTTTAAGAACCTAATGTGTTTGTTATGTAAATATTTTGTTACTTTGATCTTTCAATTTTTTTTTTTTTTTTTTGGCCTCACCATGTGGCATGCTGGAATCTTAGTTTCCGGACTAGGGATGGAACCTGTACCCCCTGCAGTGGAAGCACAGAGTCTTAACCACTGGACCGTCAGGGAAGTCTCTGCTGTTTCAAATTTTAAATTTGATTTTTATAATTTTACGAGCCTGTATTTTTTTGTTGTTGTTTTTAAATTTGAGGTTAAAAAAAGGTTTTGTTTTTCAACAAAAGGAACATCTCTTTTTTGAGGTAAATGAAAAGCTTGAGGGTTTACATGTAACTTTTTCAGTTCTCAGTTTCTTTTTACCGGAAATATTATATTTTAAAAAACTCTGAAAATTGCTGTAACTTGTCACAATTAGCAGTTTTACTAAAACTTTATGGTTTTAGGTTGTAAGATCCTAAGTTAGTAGGATCTCAAAATTTGCACTTGCAATTCATGTTGAGGGAAATAAGATTTTGAGCTGATGTGCATTTTCTTTTGTTTTGAGTCCATTTACCTTATAGCTGCAAAAGTAGGAAAGTAATTACTTATACATGAGTAATTTAGTTACTTAGAAAGGTGTCTGATCATGTTATGGTAGCTTTTATTAAATTCTCAAGTAAGGTAATTAGTGCAGGAAAGTTCCCAACTTAAAGTGAACACTTCATTAGGTTCAAGATAATTAAAAAAGCACAGTTTATGCCTGCAATCATGGTCTCTCTCTCAACTTCTCACTCTCTCTCTTTCTCTCCCTTCTTCTAGCTCGCTCATCTGCCAGTATAGGTGCAGTAACTTCTAAACCTATCCCAGGAAATAAGTGCTATGTTCAAACTTCATTGTAGGAGAAAAAAAAATCTTGCACTCAAGGATGTTGAGGAAATTGCCATAAGATAATGGTGACATTTCACCATCCTGTGACATTACCATCCCGGCTGTTTCTCTACTTTATTTAATGCCAAAACAATAGACAGTTTGCTAGGCTGAAATGTTGACAGAATTCTAGTGTTTTTGTTTTTTAGATGAGTGCCAAAATTGTCAACAGGAAGCTTTTCCTAAATCCCCATGGTTGCCTAGAGAGAAAACAATGACATGGCAATGTTTTAAATGTTTCCACAGTATGATTATCTTTGGTTGTCTCTGGGAAATGGGAGGCTATATCTCATTAGGAATTTCCTTATTAATTACTTAAAGTATAAAGATTCTAGTGTAGAAGAGGGAGCAGACCAGGTGTCTAGGCCACTAGCACTAATTACGAAAAATCCTTTGCTTTGGGGAAAGCAGGCTTTCTGACAGTTCCTAGCAATGTTACCTGACTCTAGATGGAGATTGCCAGCCCAGATTTCTCTTCCAGGTAGTCAGTGAAAATAAGAGTCCAAACAGCCTGGTTCTTATATCAGTGGGTGGAGAGGGGAGGAGCTCAGAAATTGGTTTTAATTGATAAACCTCAAGTTGCCTTTTCCTTCACCATTTTGCGCTCCTAATTGGCTGCCTGTGAAGTGCGCTTCCTGCAGACACCATCTGCCCTTGCTGGCACCTCCTGCCCTGTGGACACCTCCTGCCTGCTGGACAGTGTCCTGTCAGGCCCAGGATAGTGGTTCTCAAAGCGTGGCCTGGTACCGTTGCTAGTTTGTGGACTGCTGATGTACAATGCTACGGTGATATTTTTCCTTTATTGTGTCTCTCATTGTTGCTGCCTGCTAGTATGCTGTGGGAGAGGGGATTCTGAGGCTGGGTGTTGAAGGAAACCATTTAAAATGGGGTAGCCCTGGAAGAGTAAAACTTGCTGTTGCTGTGTTGGAGCTTGGTGCCGTTTTCTGTGCCCTCCAAAGGCTAGCCACTGTCCTGCTATTCTCTTCTGCTCTGCAAGGGCCATGCACCCAGAGATTGGCTGTGATATGCCTTAGAAGGCCCTAACTGTACTGTTACCTCTCTGAACTCAGCTTAACTCCTCTCACCCTGGCACACTAGGCCCTTGCTACCCTGACCATGCTTCAGACACACCAGGGCACTGCCAGACCCTTACAAGGCTCCCTCCCAGGCTTCCTTCAGGGTTTTATTCAAATGTTATCTTTTCAGAGAATCTCTCCCTGGCCATTCTATCTAAAATTGCAATTACTGTCCCCCATATGTTTGGTTTTTGTCTTTGCACATCACCATCTCACATAATATATATTTTGCTCATTAATTATTTATTTTACTTATATGTTATTTGTAACTTAATTTATTATCTGTCTTCTTCCTCTGGAATATAAGGTAAATGAATGTAGAGATTTTGTCTTTTTGTTCACTGATATATTATCAGTGCTCAGAACAATGCTTGGCACTTAGTAGGTGCTCAATAATTTTTTCTTTTTAAATTTATTTATTTATTTTTGGCTGTGTTGGGTCTTCGTTGCTGAGTGCGGGCTTTCTCTAGTTGCGGCGAGCAGGGGCTACTCTTCGTTGCAGTGCGTGGGCTTCTCATTGCGGTGGCTTCTCTTGTGGAGCACGGGCTCTAGGTGCATGGGCTTCAGTAGTTGTGGCACATGGGCTCAGTAACTGTGGCTCACGGGCTCTAGAGCGCAGGCTCAGTAGTTGTGGCGCATGGGCTTAGCTGCTCCGCGGCATGTGGGATCTTCCTGGACCAGGGCTCGAACCTGTGTCCCCTGCATTGGCAGGTGGATTCTTAAGCACTGTGCCACCAGGGAAGTCCCAATAAATATTTTTGAAAGAACAAATGAATGTATGGAAACCTCATACTTGCTATATCTATTTCTTAATCTAAGTTTATAAAAATGTAACAGAGGTACCGCCTGGAGAGGTGGGATAGGGAGGGTGGGAGGGAAGGAGACACAAGAGGGAAGAGATATGGGAACATGTGTATATATATAACTGATTCATTTTGTTGTAAAGCAGAAACTAACACCATTGTAAAGCAATTATACTCCAATAAAAAAAATGTAACAGAGGTGATATAATAACTTGTCCCATTTAAATTTGAGATAAAATTCAATATACCCATTCATGAAGCCATTTGGAATGAGCAATAGTCCTAGGTCTACACTGGTTACACTGAAATAAGATCAGACCATTGATTGATTAAATACAAAGTTTGATTGTTCCATAATGCTTTGGAAGCTCCATGTAACAGCTTTGCCTAAATCTCAGCATCTCAATTATAACTAATCTTTGACTATTCACAGAATCTTCAAAGAGTTTATGAGGAGAGAATTGATGTTTACTAAGTGCTTTCTATATATTAATCACTTCTCATACATAATCTAATTTAACTCTTATAAAAATAGTGTAACAAGTATGTTACTATTCCTATTGGAACTGAGATTCTGAATTTCTTTGCAATCACCGAAGGTATCAGAGATTATAACAGAGGAGACCTGATCTTTCTAATTTACGTAGAAAAATAAGGGCCTTTGTAAGAAAACAAACCATTGAATTAGATCACCTCCCATTTGTTCATCTTCTGTTCGCTGAATATACTTCTTTTTTTTTTTTTTTTTTTTTAAGAGTTGTTTTTTTTTGTTGTTTGTTTGTTTTTGTGGTACGCGGGCCTCTCACTGCTGTGGTCTCTCCCATTGCGGAGCTCAGGCTCCGGACGTGCAGGCTCAGCGGCCATGGCTCACAGGCCCAGCCGCTCCACGGCATGTGGGATCTTCCCAGACCGGGGCACGAACCTGTGTCCCCTGCATCGGCAGGCGGACTCCCAACCACTGTGCCACCAGGGAAGCCCTGAATATACTTCTTAAAGCAGGGCCCTGCCATGCCATTCATCTGCTAAGAGCACACTGGTTACCTACTGGATCAAGCTTAACTGGCAATCAATGCCCCCTAAGCTCCTTTTCATACAATAATCCCAGGTTGCTTCCCTTTACTCCCTGTAACAAATCTTCTGTTCCTATAGAGAAGTCATTCTTCCTCCCTTCTTTCCTTCCACCCTTCCCCCATTAAACACCTGTGTACTAGTCTCTTCTCTGCCTTCAATGACTTTCCATCTATTTCCCCTCTGCTGTTCCTTTCAGGCATGAGCGCTTTTCCTTTTCTGTTCTGCCCATTTATACACTTGTCACTTTTTAAAGTCTGCTTGAAAACTACACTCTTTGTTTTTTCACGTCCCTAGCCTGCAACAACCTCTCTTATTTTTTTTTCTTAATTACTTTTGAACTTGTTAGCTGTACCACGCCATTTATTAAGCTCTAATTATAGATGGTAGTGTTCTGTAATTGTTTCTAGTTTCAGCCTTGTTCTCTGAACAAGATAGTGTTTAAAGAGATTTATGTTTTATACATTCTTTTCTCCCTACAATACCTTCTAGAGCAGATTTTGCACCATTCGGAGATGCTCAACAAATACTCGGTTTTTCATTGTGAATATTTACTGAGTCCTGCTAGCAACTGTGCCATCATTTTAGGACAGAGTAAAATGTGGTTTATCCAACAGTGGTTCCTTCCAATCTAATATTAGCTGTATGCATCTTGTGTACAGATATATTTTCAAAAGTCACTGGAAGATTTTGCTTCCCTTTCATTATCTCTGAAATTTGAATTCTAGCTTTAACATTGTGAAATGTTGATATAAAGTAGTTTTGAGAACTTTGGGTGAAATGCATAGTGTAGATACAAAGCATACATCTACAAAAAAGCAAAATGAAAATGCCTATATTTAGAAATTTCAAAACAAAGCACAGAAAACCTTGGATGAATGGCAAGGCCAAAGAATTCATTTTTCCATTTCTGGGGCACTGGCAAAGGCTGGGAAATCTATCTGTCCTTTGAAGCATCAGAGTACTTTATTTTTCTGTTCAGCCTTGAGCTGCTGAAAATATCAGTACTTTGCTGCTTCCTTGAGGGAGGTGCCTATAGTGTTAAAGGTAACCTGGAAGGATTTGAACTTCGGAGGCAGTGTTAAGCACTTATTAACATAATATTAGAGGTGACAAAGTGATGAAAGATCTGCAGGTGATTTCAAATCAGGTGTCACGCTGCAAATCCTTGTTTTTGGCAATGATTTTGACAAAGCGCATGGAGCCAGTGAATGTGTTTTACTGGAAAGAAAAGAAGCTGAGAAGGTCAGGATGCAGAAAGCAGCATTGTCTCCAGAAATACTCAGACATAACTTCTTTGTACATAGTCATACCATGTTTGGAGATACCTCCCTTAGTGGCATGAATAAAATATTGTGCTGTTTGTGCAATTTTCAAAATGAAGTGCATGTGTAATTCCCACCTTGCACTGTTTTTTCAAGGGTTCTCTGGAGATGGGAGGGGCCATAATCTCTAATTTGAGAAACTTTCTCTTTGGTCTCTCTCTGAATGCAAGCTTAAGCTCAGTAGACAATAGTGGGTCTGACTGGGAACATTTTCAAAATTTGTGCTGCCAGAATCTGGAAACAGGATCTGTTCCAAGGGGAGGGGTGGCTGCCACTGGTAGAGACAGAAGGACGTTTTGCCATTTTGCAAGCAGAGCAGTGTACTGAGAGGGGGTGACAAGTGGTAGGTGGCACAACCAAGGTCCTGCAAAGGCTCCCAGGCTGGCAGATCCTCAGTGTGAGCAGTCCTGGCGCCCTGGGCAGCTGGTGCACAGTGACCCAACTGCTAAGCTGGGGATTAGACTTGGAGTCTTAGGGAGCTAGCAGGGAGAAAGCTGAGAGACAAGGAAGGGGGTGGATAAGGTAAAGACAAGCTGTTGAAAATGGACCATAAAGTGGCCACAAAAACCCCACAAACGATAGTAAAGATAGCTAACACGTACTGATGGTTAGTATTTGTCAGGAAAAGTCCCAGGTGCTTTCTACATCTTAACACTTATCAGTCAGTCCTTATCTATGAGGCAGGTACTCCTATTGCCCCCACTTTCAAGGGAAGAAACTGAGTCACAGAAGGTCAGGAAGCGTGTGCAGCGTCACACATCTAGCAAGTGGCAGAGGGGGGTTTTGAACCCAGGCATTCTGGCTCAAAAGTCTGTTTGCTTAACCTCCAAGCTAGCCCGTCTCCAACTGCTACAAAGTAACAAAATCAGATTTGTCTTTATAGCTTTTTGTAAAGGGCGTAAAGTTTTGGGCCAAAGAGATATGGATTTGACTCACACTTCTACACTTGTGACTTGTGACTCTTTGGGGAAATAATTTCATTTATCTTAGGTTTGGTTTTATCATCTGCAGAATGGGGGAAACGCCACCTATTCCATAGACTCTGAAGAACTAAGTGGAATAATGGATATAAACTAATAACGTCGTGTGTGGCAAGAAGCTGACGCTCAAGTGTGTTTTCTTTCTTCTTCTTTCAATGCCCATTAATATAGAGCTCTTTGGGCTTCCCTGGTGGCGCAGTGGTTGAGAGTCCGCCTGCCGATGCAGGGGACGCGGGTTCGTGCCCCGGTCTGGGAAGATCCCACATGCCGCGGAGCGGCTGGGCCCGTGAGCCGTGGCCGCTGAGCCTGTGCGTCCGGAGCATATATATATAGCTCTTTAAATTCTTCTTGATTGGGAACAGGATTGTTCTGGGCACAGGGTTGAGCCAAGCTGTGGCTGATCAAGGTTCTTGCAGACTGTGGGGAGGGCATATGGCACCTGGAGGCTTTCTGCCTGCTTGGGTTAAACAAGTGCTTTGGTTTTTCTTTATTGGTTGCTCTCTTCTTTTAATTTACAGAAAAGTGTCTTGGCAAGTGCTTTTGTATACACTTAATTCAGTCAATGAAACTTTACATCTGAAATGTGTAAACTAATGCTCTCTTTAGGAATGATGATAGGCAAATTTAAAATTTTCCATTTTTATAAACGTGTTAATCATCTATTATTTTTAAGATTTCTTGCTTTCATTTACTCAGGAGAACTAACTGTAATGACTGTCAGTTTGAATTTCTGTAATTATACTTGAATTTCAAAGCCTGCTTCATATTTCATAGCAGCCAAAGCATATATGTTTGCAATCTGAAATAGCCCATCTCCAGTCAAGTCATGGAAAGCCTGCATGACATTTCTTATTAGAAGCATCCACCCAATTATGACTAAGGAATTCCATGATCATTCTGTCTTCCAACAATTTTGGTCTTTAGCTGCAAACTATATTTAATGCTATAACTATACGTACTTCTTTGTTACTTAATTTTGTAGCACAAATAGGACATCATCACTGTAGAAAAATTAGGTCACATTAGGCACAGAAACAAAAGGAGAAAATCTCCCATAGTTCTAGAGCTACACACTGTTATATTTTGATGTCTGTCTTTCCAAATCATTTTCTGTGTGTGTACAGGCAGAGTACAGAAATGGGACCATACTATGAATACAATTAGTAGCCTGTGCTTTTCACTTAGCAGTTTAATGTGAACATCTTTATATATACATCTACATTGTTATTTCTAATAGCTTCAAAATATTCCTTTTCTTTTTTTTTTTTTTTTTTGATTTTTTTTTTTTTTTTGCGGTACGCGGGCCTCTCACTGCTGTGGTCTCTCCCATTGTGGAGCACAGGCTCCGGACGCGCAGGCCCAGCGGCCATAGCTCACGCTCCGCGGCATGGGGGATCTTCCTGGACCGGGGCACGAACCCGTGTCCCCTGCATCGGCAGGCGGACTCTCAACCACTGCGCCACCAGGGAAGCCCTCCTTTTCATTTTTATAGAAATATTAATTTAGGTAATCCTCTGTGGTCAGATATTTACTTCGTTCACATTTTTTCCTATTATGAACAGCACTTGATCATTATTTTTGCATATACATCTCTGTATCCTTTTCTCATGCTGATTCAAAGGGTAAGTGTGTTTATCAGGTTTTTGATATATTTGACAAAAACCTGTCTAGAAATATTGTACTGATTGTATTCCCACTGGCAGTAAATGAATGCTCCTACATTCAGTGTTATTTTTTATTTTAATGTACCATCTAATGGACAGAATAGGGCATCTCCTTGTTTTATTTACCTCCTTTTTTGCTTGTTAGTGAAGTTGATTTTTCCCACATGTTAATTTAAAATTTTAATTTATCTTTTTGTGAATATGCCTTTTCATTTGCCTCTCTTTCTACTGGGACATGATTATTTTTCATATGGACTTTTAAGAGTTCTTCATGTTGTAACTTTATCTGTAAAATATGCGATGATTTTTCCTAGTTTATGTTTTATATTTTAAAATATTTATAATTTTTTTTATTTTCAAAATTAGTTAAGTCATTCTATTCCTAGTTTTTGCACTTAGCAAAGTGTCTGACACATACAATGCTTAGAAAGACCTTCTGTACCCTTAAAGAAATAAAATATTTACAAATGTTCTATTTTACTACTTCCATGCCTTTATTTTTCACATTTAAATGTTAAACTCATCTGGAATATTTTCTGGCCTAATATGAAGGTATTTTGTACCCAAATGATTATCAAGTTGTCTCAACCCAATGATAGAGTAACCTATGCTTTAAACACTGTTAAAGAAAAATGTTACCTTTATCAAATATCAAATTCATATATATAGTTGTATCTTTTTTTTTTTTTCAGTTCCACTGGATTTTCTTCTACTCTGGTACCAGGATAAATTATTTTAATTATTATAGAAATTCTTCCTTTGTTATTGTTGTTTTTCAGAAATTTTCTACCTATACTTACATGTTTATTTATATGATGTCTTAAATTATGCAGGCAGGAAGGTATAGTGGGGAAAGTGCATGTTAGGGTAGATAAAGCAAGATTCCAAAAATCTTGCTACTGTTAGCTGCATGATGAGTACTTGGGGTTCATGATCCTATTTTCTCTGCCTTCGTGTATTTTTGAAAGTTTCTATAACAAATATTTAAATATAAATAAATAGATAAATAATTCATGTTGGAACTGCACATGATTAGAATCGCACATTCTTTCTTCTTCAGAAACATGTTATTTTTTGGTGTGTCTCCTTTTATGTCCTTCAAGAATGTTTTATATATTTTCCCCCTATGTATTCCTTGTACCTTTGTAAACGAACATGCAAACAAAACCCCCCAAATCTTCTTTGTGCCTAGTTTTATAGATTGTTGTTGTTTGGTTGCTATTACATTTCCAAATGTTGGTATATGGGAAAACATTAATTTGTAACCAACGCACCTTACTAAACATTAAAAAAAAATTTTTTTTAACTTTATATTTTGGGGGGGGGTCTTTAAAATAAAGAGTTCGTGATTTTCACATAACTATAGATAGGCCTCCTCTTTGCCAATATTTATGAGTCGCTTCTATTAGACTTACTAATTAGCACTTTAAAGATGTTGTTAACTAAGTGTGGTAACAGTGGGTGTCCTCATGCTCCTGACTTCAGTGGGAATGTCTCTGGTCTTTCATCAAGCAAGACATTGGCTATTTGAGGAAGGTATGCCTTATAGTCCTGTTTAATCAAAGCTTAAAAATTGGGATTCAGTGTTTAGGTATTTTTACATGCTTTTTAAAGACTTTTTTAGGGAGGATTACATGTTTCTCTTCTTCCTTGATCTAGTGCTATGATGAATTTTTTAAAGTAGATTTCTTACTATTAAACTCTTCTCACATTCCAGAGTGTATGGACTCACAGGCAGTCTGGATCCTGTGGGCTATTTTACAGAAATTCCCTAAATCTATGGCACTCTTCCCTGTTTTTCCTATTCTTGTGTTTCTTTGGCTGCTTCAAATTCAATTTGGGAGCAAGGAGAATGAAATAGACTGAAATTCCTATCTTATATTGGAAACTTTGGTATACTTACATTGACTAACTCTATAAAAGGGTCAAAATTTATTCACTACAATTCTAATATAGAAACAATGTGGCTTTTCTTATTTCCTATAATCAATCGTTTAGCTCTAGGACTACTGTTGCACTGATAAGGGGATAAGATAATTCAAAGTTTTGCTCTAGATAAAGATTGTTTTTCTCCTTTTCAATGAGTCTGGCCCCTTCCCTAAAAAAACAAAATGGCCTCCGGATACAGGAGGAAACTTACATATCCTGGGTTCAAAATTTACTAGTCATGTAATCTTGCCTGGTTATATAACATTTTTCTGCCTCTATTTCTTCATCTACAAATTAGATATTAAAATAGAGGCCATTTTACAGAATTTTATGGGAATTGAATGAGTTAATACATTTTAAGTGATTAGAACATTGCCTGGCACACAGTAAATGCCTGGTAAATGTTTGTGATTAAAATAATACAATTATTATTGTTTTCATAGCATTGGGAGAAAGGCAACTTTGGGTCGTATGCCATTTTCCATTTTAGTGTTTTTGTATCACTAAAATACAATGATTTGATCTCTGCAGTGATTTGGTTGTAGTCCCTCCTGCCTCTACTTTTGAAGTACCTAAAGCTGGCTTAATACTTTTTTACTCTGTCCTCTTCGCATAAATAAAGAACAGGAATTGCTTTTACGGGACTCAGCTCTCTTCAATGACTAGGCTGGCACCCAGCTCTTGCTGGGGCTGTAGTTCTCTTCAGGTTTGGCTGTAGTTTTCATTTGATCCCCTGTTTGGGAAATCTACCCTACAGCTTTTAGTTTTAATGTCACTTTACCCCCTCTCCAAACCATCACTCAGTCAAGTTCTCCAGCCATCACTATCATCCATCTCCCTTTTCCCCTCTAGGGGCACATGGAGACTTTAAGATAACTTCAGTGTCACCAGCCTATGAAGAAGCCCTCTGGGTGCTATCCTAGACTCCCATTCTTCCTAAAACAATATTTCTGCCCTATGTTGGTATGAGGAAATCCAGTGAGGGGTGTAGAGTGGATTTGGTTTTTCCTACCACATATCTGGGGTTTTAATCATCTCTCTGCTTCCTCGCCAGGGGCCAGGCTAAAATAACTGATTCAATGAATGGGGTACCTACAGAGCAGCATGATTTAGAGTGAATACAAAAGTGTTGGATTATTATTTTCAAAATAATGGTCCCCATCACACATTTACTGTACATTCACTGTAAACAATCATAGTTTCTTAAGAGTAAGAAAGAGATATGAAGATGATGGTATCTTAATGAGTGCTATGAGTTGTCACTATTTCCGGCACTTTGTCTCTATGAATTCTGTATTCCTTCCAACAATGGTTTGAAGCAAAATATCATAGTTCTAGTGTACAGACAGAGAAACTTAGGTACAGAGAGGTCAGATAACTTGCCCAAAGTCACACAATAAGTAGCAGAGCCAGGATAGTTTGGTCTTTAAAAGCTGAATAGCCAAGAATAAATTATATTTATTTTTATAATTAATAATAATAAAGTTTTTAAGGATCTGAAATATTGTAATAGAGTGATTTATGCCAAATATAAGTGACAAACTGGTTCCCCCCAACAAAAAAATGTTTATTAAAAATTCTACCTAGGGACATCCCTGGTGGACCAGTGGTTAGGACTCTGCGCTTTCACTGCTGTGGGCCCAGGTTCAGTCCCTAGTCGGGGAACTAAGATCCTGCAAGCTGCATGGTGCTGCCAAAAAAAACACCAAAAATCTATCTAATGTAGTGGGCTAGGGGCTCTCAATCCTTAGTAATATTTAAGAATAGGATGGTCAGGAACAATATCTCTGTTATGGTACAGTATAATATGGTATGATATACCATGGTATGATATTATGATCTAGAAACTTAAAGATCCTTTTAGCTCCAAGTTTCTTTTCCTTGGTTCCTTAGATTTCAGACATTAAATTTGGTTTTATTTTGCAGCTTATACACTTTAGCTTATATTACTCCTCCAGTGAATTAGAGAGATTTTTAAAGATAAAACTCCAGTATCCCAAATAGCATTGCCTTTTAAAAAAATTGAGCTATCGATAATAGACCATTAGGTGATGAAAGAGAGCCACATCCTTAGAAAAGAAACTGCTGTTCTCCTTTTTCACTAAGAAATTCATCTATTAGCAAAATAATCTTTAAGGGGTTTTTCAGTTATGTATCCCCACCCTCCCTCACCATTATGAATGCAGAGGGAACAAAATCTAATTTCAGGTGCCAGATGGGTACCACATGAATCGCGATGATTCAGCACAGGCTCCAATTAGAGCAACCAGGCTCTAAACAGCTCCATGGGTAATCATGGAGATCATGGTGAACCAAGATGCGTTTTCTTCTGTGCATCAGGGTTCTCTGCTTGTCCTTTCTCTATACTCAGAGCCTTTCAAATTTGTGAGGAACTTGGTAGCTGCTTAGTGCTACCAGTTGAGAGTGGATGGCACAATTCTTGCTGGAAAAGTGATAGGGTTCCTTTTGAAACTCATCAAAGAGTACTTAAAGAAGCAAGCATCAAAAAATTTCAAAGCTCTGGCTATAAGGTTTGAAATGTTCATTTGACCTTACAGGAGGCCATGGAAGAGCTTAGGCCTGGACACAGACAGTAAAGATTAAATCTTGTGCTGCACTTGAGTGTCTGAGGATTAGAAGAGGCTCCTCTCATTCTCTGCCAGTGTGACTGCAGAATAATAATCCTGGGGAGAGTCCATTTTTAATGAAACAGTTTTGCAGCATGAGTAAAATCTGAATCTCCTAAAAAACCCGGTGCTTGCTTCCTTGAGGTAAAGGGCAAAGAAAGTAAAATGAAGGTAACATTGAAGGAACACCTCCTGTGATCTGGGTAAAATGTTTAGTATGTGCTGACCCATCAGCCCATCATTTAGTCTACACTGTACCCCTGCAGCATGGGTTTCAGTGGTTACATTTATATTGACCATGAACTTGATATTCAAAAGGGTTAAGCAGAGTCCTCGAGGCCACGATATTAGGAAATGGCCAAAACAGAATTTGACTCCAGGTATGACTAATTCCAAGTCATACTGTTGCACTAATTCATTTTGCTCTTTTCCTTTTCATCTCTGAATAAGATTTCTTTTATTTATTTATTTAGATTTAAAAATTGAAGTATCTAGTTGATCTACAATATTATATGTTTTAGGTGTACAATGCAGTAATTCAATTTTTTATAGATTATACTCCATATAAAGTTATTATAAAATATTGGCTATATTCCCTGTGTTGTATATTAAAACCTTGTATCTTATTAATTTTATACCTAGCAGTTTGTACCTCTTAATCTCCTTCCCCTATCTTGCCCCCCCCAACTGGTGCCCACTAGTTTGTTCTCTGTATTTGTGAGTCTGTTTTGTTATATTCATTGTTTTATTTTATAGATTCTACATATGAATGAAAACATACAATATTTGTCTTTGACTTATTTCACTAAGCATAACCTCCAGGTCCATCAATGTTGTTGTGAATGGCAAAATTTTATTCTGTTTTATGACTAATACTCCAGTTTGTGTGTGTGTGTGTGTGTGTGTGTGTGTATACATGGCACATCTTCTTTATTCATTTATCTGTTGATGGACACTTAGGTTGCTTCCATATCTTGGTTATTGTAAATAATGCTGCTATGAAGATTGGAGTGCATGTGTCTCTTTAAGTTAATGTTTTTGTTTTCTTTGGATATATACCCAGGAATGCAATTGCTGGATCATATGATAGTTCTATTTTTAATTTTCTGAGGAACCTCCATACTGTTTTCCAAGTGACTATACCAGTTTACCTTCCCACCAACAGTGCAAGAGGGTTCCCTTTTCTCCACATCCTCATCAACACTTGTTATTTCTTGTCTTTTTGATAACAGCCATTCTGACAGGTGTGAGGTGACATCTCATTGTGGTTTTGATTTGCATTTTCCTGATGATTAGTGATGTTGAATATCTTTTCATGTGCCTGTTGGCCATCTGTACGTCTTCTTCAGAAAAATGCCTATTCAGGTCCTCTCCCTATTTTTTTTTAACCAGGTTAAAAAAAATTGTATGAGCTTCTTATGTATTTTGGATATTAACCCCTTATCAGACATATAAGTTGCAAATATCTTTTCCCATTCACTAGGTTGCCTTTCTGTTTTCTAATATAAATTCTTCTCCTTCAGGTAATGTCTTTTTTTTTTTTGTATTATACATTCTACTGTTTGTTTTTTTTTTAACATCATTATTGGAGTATAATTGCTTGACAATGGTGTGTTAGTTTCTGCTTTATAACAAAGTGAATCAGCTATACATTTACATATATCCCCGTATATTTTCCCTCTTGCATCTCCCTCCCTCCCACCCTCCCTAGCCCATCCCCTAGGTGGTCACAAAGCACCGAGCTGATCTCCCTGTGCTATGAGGCTGCTTCCCACTAGCTATCCATTTTACATTTGGTAGTGTATATATGTGCGTGCCACTCTCTCTCATATTCATGGTATATGTAGGAGATAGAATCAAGTCAACCCCTTCAGTAGAGTGCCACTTTTTTTTCCAAACAGTTTTCATTCTTATGAAAAGATCTTTAGCTCACTTCATTCCAAAAGAAGGAATTTTAAGATATTACAATATCTTATATCAAAATACTTTTGACTCTATCTCCTACATATACCCTGAATATGAAAGAGGCAGAAAAGGTTGAAAATGACTCTCTCTTGGTAGAAGAGCATTATAATCTCTGCCATAATAGATCTTGACTTTGTTGTTTATAACCTTTAATGCCCACAACAAAATGGTAGAATCGAGAAACTTTTGAACAAAAATTAAAAATCCAAATTAATTTTCTAGCTTCTTTTCTGCAGTTGTTTTAATTTCAACATTAAAAAACACTACTTTTTCCTGTTGATTAAAAATTTGTTCCTTGGCTTCAACTAAAATTAAGAGGCAATGTACAGTTTTCGCTGTCTGCGTGTTAGTGACTCCAGCACAGTGGGCTTGTTCCCTTGAAGGATGATAATAGGTCGTCACTTTGTAAGGGGCAGAGAACCCGTTGGTTTGGGTTTTTTTACTCCTAGTCATTGGTTTCTTGGTTATTTTAATTTCCTTGTTTATGTTTATTTTAGTTAACATTGAACTTTTTCATTTTGTGCCTTGTTTTGTTGCTGTTTATACAGTTTTCAGGCAATGATTCCTTGGGTAGCAGTTGTTAATCAGGGAGAAATGATAGCTTGAGGGTACTGAGTTACAGGGTGCCAGGATAAAACTTGTTCTATTGAAGCCTCATTAGAAAAGCTTTCATACGCCTGCCTTCGGTGAGATCTGCGTGATGCTCTGCCAACTGCCCTAGTCTCTTTTAACCTTTTTATTTTGTTTTCTTCAAATTCTAATTGTATCCCATGTAATCTAAACCAATAGCACTACTAGGTCTTAAGATAATTCAGTTATAATTTGTCTCTTTTTTTTAAGATTTTTTCCCCCTTTTCTAAATTGATTAATTAATTATTTTTTATTTTTGGCTGCGTTGGGTCTTCATTGCCGCGTGTGGGCTTTCTCTAGCTGCGGCGAGTGGGGGCTACTCTTTGTTGCTGTGCGCGGGCTTCTCTTGTTGCGGAGTATGGGCTCTAGGTGCACGGGCTTCAGTAGTTGTGGCACTCGGGCTTAGTAGTTGTGGCGCACGGGCTTAGTTGCTCCGTGGCATGTGGTACCTTCCTGGACCAGGGATCGAACCCATGTCCCCTGCATTGGCGGCAAATTCTTAACCACTGCACCACCAGGGAAGTCCCTGTAATTTGTCTTAAGGGAGTTTTTCACAGTGTAGATTTTGCAGGAAAATAAAAGGTAGGATTCATAGCTAACAGATAAATGGAAGCAACTAAAGAACAAAGGGATGTATTGGTTTAAAAAGAAACTTCTGAAAGGGTCTGGCTCACTGTAACTTTAGAGATGAGAGTTCTACAGCTCAGATTTGGAAAGCTTTACATAATAGAATTCAGAATATATGACGTGGGTGTCTGTTCTTCTCCCTCTCCCTCTTCTTCTCCCCAGCTCCCTTTCTGTCTGCCTCTCTCATCAGTCCGTCCATCCGTCCATCCATCCATCCATCCATCTATCACCTACATAATGTTTTTCTTGTTTTAACTAGAGAGATAGAATGGTGCATGTTCCAGAACTGAGATCTCATGATGAAAAGTACTGATTATGATTTGTAATGCATCATTTGTAGACCACAGTCTGTGCATACATCATACAGCCTTCAATGACAGTGCCATTCGAATGCTTCTCAAATTTAAAAGTACTCAGATGGTAGACTTTTACTTTAATCTGATATGGGGCAGTAAAGTAGTGAAAAAGCAGAAACCTCAGTGCTTCAGTGAACTCCACCTTCATTTGTAGGTAGTGAGCTGCTTAAAGCAGAGATTTTGTGAAAATTGTCTTGCTGTCATTTTGTTTCCCCACATGATGACTCAGGGGTTTTTGTCCTGAGGCTCTCAATGGATCTGTTATAATTAAGCTGGCAATGACACATCCCAGAGGCTCTTTCCATCTTGGCCTCAGGCCAGCAGACTACGCACCATGCTGTCCTATGATTCACATGAAAAAACTGCTCTAGTCACCTCCCACCGCCCAGGCCTGCAAGGGCACCATAATGAGGAAGTGGGAGGGATATGGTTAGAAAAGTTGTTGAAAAGAAGCTTCTGTTGTAGCTTTCCTACTTCAGCAGGAAGCTAAAACCAGAGTAAGGTATTCTCAAGTAACAGACCTTACACTTGTGAGAGATGAATTGGAAAGTCCCTGGCCTTGTATTTACGGTGAAAAATGGTATTTTAGGGAGCTGCAATTATTTCAGGTGGGGGAAAGGCCACAAATCATGGAATCCTAGAAAGAGGTAATTTATTTGCTGCTAAACAACTCAGCTGGGCTATTTTGAAATACTGGTCAAGGGAAGTGTTGAAAGAGTGGGTGTTTTGGCATTGCCATACCCTTGGAATTGAAGCATTGAGCTACCTAGGGGCCAAATGATGTGCTTTCATTTTCCAAAACATCAGTTATTTTATAATAAATTTGTGCTGAAATCAAAAGTGGCTTGTGTTCTCTTACGTGAGTGTGATCACCTGTATATTATACATTCGAGGGGCATGTACAGAACGTTTTCTGGGTGTGGAGCTCCATAGCCGCCTCCTCTGCAGAGACAGAGGTCTGACCAGATGTGCAAAAGAGATGAAAGGAACTGCCTGGCCGAACTTCCATGTTCCTTTCACTCTACCTGGGGAAAAACATCGGTATATGAAGTGGTATTTGAATAACTTAAAGCAAAGCATTCGCAAGAGCAGAATAACTCGGAACAGACTTTGAAGCCATGAGGCATATGAATCACTTTCTGCCTCCTCTGGGTCCCACACCAGCTATTCTGAGCCTCTGTCAGAGCACTTACTGTGTTGTGCTGTTCGTCTCTCTCTCCCTCTAGTCTGCGAGCTCCTTGCAGAGAGAGATTTTATCATATTTATCTTTGCATCCCTGGACCCTAGCACAGTTGACTGGGTACCACAAGTGTCTAGTAAATGTCTGGTGAATGAAGAAGAGGGACTGCTGTTATTATTTGGGGGGAGGAGAAGGCAATAGAATGATGGTTTGGGATGGGTATAAACTACAAAGGGAAATATTTGGTTTTTTTTTTTTAGTGTAGAGACGAAATGTGCTTTCCTTCTCATAATTCTAGCCAGGGGAAGCAGTTCAGTTTGGCAGAATTCAGTAAAATATATATTGAGGGTATGTTATGTGGTGATCGTGTATACAAACATGAAATGTTATCTACCCTCAAGGGTCTTAGAGTCTAGAATGGCAGTGACAGTGAGACACAGATCATTGCAGTATAACTTGGCATATATGCATTTGGGGGCATTCAGAAGGCATTGTGGGCGGGGAGAGGAGAGGGACCTTGGTCAAGGTTGGCAGTGGGGACCGTGCTGGGGATAGTGGGAGAATCAGGAAACTCTTCCAGGAGGAGGTGACATTTCAGCTGAGTCTTGAAGCAGAAATAGTCAAGTAAAGAAGGAAGGAAGAGGATATAGGGAAGTGGAAGAGGAAAAGAACAAGAACACAGGGGCAGGAAACAGCACAGAGTGTGTGTGGGGACTACAGGTGGTTCCGTATAACAAATGAGTGAAATATGCTGTATGGAGGGACAGCAGGCAGTGTTGATGACAAGGAGGCGTATTACAATGTAGCTGAAATGGTGTAGGTAGAACTCTGAAAGATCGTAGTGGTGGGAAACCTGCAAAGAGAGGATAGAGCTGAGCGATCTTTGCCAGGTACTCTGGCAGGATGTGTCCACTGATTGAGCACAGGTGACCAGGGAGTGGGAGAGGCTCAGGATTTTGGCTGGGGTAGCTGGGCGGATGGTGGTACCAGTAACTGAGAGGGACAAGATACAAGAAGGAATGTATTTGGGAGTGAAGAAAGAAAAAATATTGAGTTCATACACGGACATGTTGTATTTGAGATGTTTGTGGATCTTCCAAGTGGAGACAGCTGGCAGGCTTTCAAATGCATAAATTTGAAGCACGAGAGAATCAGGGTATGAGAAAGGATCACACTTTATATACAACTTTAATCTTGCTCTTTTCATTTAACATTATAGCAGAATTTTCTCTTGTAATTAAAATATCTTATAAAAACCTATTTTTAGCTGCATGGTACATCATGAGGTTTCTCATATTTTATTTGGCTATTCCGTTACTACTGGACATCTAAATTGTTTCCAAATTCTTATAATTATGATTAGCAATGCTACTAATGCCTTTGCATATTTCATGTTACTTCCTGAATTACTATGTCAAAATATACAACACCATTATAGTTTATGGTACTTTATTATCAAACTCCTTTCCAAAGAATTATGTTAGTTTGAATCTGATAAGTAATATATGAATTGCATATTTCATCATATAAACACCACTACGAAGCATTTTATTTTAAAAAACTTAATTCTGCTAATTTGTAAGCAACACAAGCAAAAACCTTGAGATTTTAATTTTCATCTCTTTCGTAAATACTGAGGTTGAATATTTTCCACATTTTGATATACTTTTATTTCCAGTTTTATACTGCTCATTAATTTAAATGCTCATGTTTTTCTTATGGATTTATACTTCTATTTTTATTTATTTATTTATTTTTTGCGGTACGCGGGCCTCTCACTGTTGTGGCCTCTCCCGTTGCAGAGCACAGGCTCCGGACGCGCAGGCTCAGTGGCCATGGCTCACGGGCCCAGCTGCTCAGCTGCATGTGGGATCTTCCCGGCCCGGGGCACGAACCCGTGTCCCCTGCATCGGCAGGCGGACTCTCAACCACTGCGCCACCAGGGAAGCCCTATACTTCTATTTTTAAAATATATTTTGTTAAGTGGTTGCTGAGTGTTCAACACTATGTTAAACACTATAGAAAGGGCAAAAGGAATGACAACGAATTACTCTCAACCTTTAGAATTTGTATTTTACAATCATATAACCTGCAGCGTGGAAAAGGCATTAAAATGTACTTTTTTCAACCCCCAGTTGAGGAAGCAAAAATTAAACCTATAAAACAATTAGTGAAAAAAATGGAAGATAGTATATGATTTTGTGGTGCAGCATAGCCTTTATTGTCAGAATTCAGAGACAGCAGAAAACTGTGTGACTTGGAACCACAGGGCAAATTGTCATTAAAAGGTAGAACTTTTGCTGGACCTCGAAGAATAGAAAAATTCGGAAAGGTGGAGAATAGAAGAACACTAAGAATGTGTACATAGGGATAGGAGATGGAAATGCACATGGCTAAGGTGTTGGAGGGATTAGACCATTCAGACAAGGGTGGATGGTTTGTGTTGGGGAATAGAGTGTGAGACAAGGTCAGACTAAAGATGTAAATCACACATTACCTGGGTCCTCTGATTGAAACACCTCTGGGTCCATGCAGAGGTCACTGAAGGGGCCCGTCCTCCAGAGCAGGAGCTGTGACCTGGTAATACAGCGCCATCCTTGTGTTGTAAGTAGATTGCACTGACTCTAGCAAGAACCAAGTTGTTGAGCTTTGTTGGGCACACTGAAAGGGGTAGGTGGGTTGGCCTATAGAGCAAGTTTAAAGAGAACCACTGCACAGGGCAGATTCATCAGCTGGACAGAGCACTGGACACAGTGCAGAAGCCTCAGTCTAATTCCTGCCTTGTCCCAGGAGGTAGCTCTGTGATCTTAGGCAGATTATGTACATTCTTATACCTCAATTTCCCCATTATACTGTGAACTCTTTCTAGATTCTACAGCTTCTAGCAGGCGCTCAGATAACAGACAGCCTCCACAGGGTACCCTAGAAAAAAGGAGATATAAATAGCAGGAAACTACTATGGTAATGTTTAGATCTGGACCAAGAAGGTGCCCTTTCTCTTAATTCACAACTTTAGAAAGTAGAACTCTATGTTCTTCCTTTGTCTCTATCACAGATTTAGCAGAGGGACACTGGGGCAAATGTCTAAGTTACCCACCTTATGTGTGGGGAGGGCAAATTAGTGGGCACTTAGGAGCTATGGCAAAAACTCAAACTTTCGTGAAAAGTCTGATTTTTATTCCCTCATATGCTTCTTTTCTTTTAATGTTTGTAGTATTTAGTTCTTGCATTGCTGCCTCCTAATTTCTTGCCTGCACGTATTTTGATGGATGATTCTTGGTAAATTGAGCTTGTTTTTATTGCAGTTCATTGTGACTGTCTTTTATAGTGATCAGACATTTTTGCGGAGCACAGACTCTGGACGCGCAGGCTCAGCGGCCATGGCTTACGGGCCCAGCCGCTCCGCGGCATGTGGGATCTTCCCGGACCGGGGCACGAACCCGTGTCCCCTGCATCGGCAGGTGGACTCTCAACCACTGCGCCACCAGGGAAGCCCTGATCAGACCTTTTTCCTTTTTTCGTATGTGCCATATCTAGCATTTTTCTTTCTAGATTAGAATCTAGTCAAGGAAAGAGAATGCCTATCCTGTTTTTACTTTCATGTCTATTTTATGCAGCCCTAGACAAATCTATCTTGATGAGGTGGAGAAGACATTAAATCGGAGAAAAATATATTATCCCTTGATCATTCATAGGCAACTGCACCCTAATAATCCTTTCTCCTTGAATCTAGAAAGTTTGGTGGATATCTGAGAGGTGAGTACACTACCAGGCACGTATGAGATGCTCAATAAATATATATTTTAAATTAATGCATTTGAGTGGCTTTATAATTCAGCAATCACAACGTACATTATCAAGCAGAAGAAAAAGTTAGTTCCAAAGGAGGTAAAGAATAAAAAAAAATTCCTCTGAAATATATGAAATACATTTACTAGCCTCTCTAGTATTCGCAGATAGCTAGAACCCTTTTCCACTCATATTTAGAGTTCATTGACACATTTGATGTTTAAATGAATAGAATTAACTGACATTTGCAGGGAACTTTATATTTTCCAGAAAACTTTTTCAGACATTATCTAATTCACCCCCATAATAACCCCATGAGTTGGGTTGTAGAAATATTGTTATCTTTACAGAGAAGCAAGTAAGTGGTAGAAGATAAAAGATAAGGGATTTTCCTAACGCCATCCAGCTTGTGTATACGACTCCGTGATGCAAGTGGAACCAATTTCTTCTGATGCCCAGTTCAGGAGGCTGACCGGTGAGGTGTACGGTGAGGCGTTTCCACTCTATAAATCCTCAGTCTCTAGGAAAGATCCTGTTTTAACTCCCTTTCCTTGCATCGAAATAGCAAAATTTATCCCCATGCTCCAGCTCAGATTCTGTCTCTGAATGTGCCAGCACCCTCTACCTGACTTAGATGCTCTCTTCATTTTTATTTCTAAAGTGTTTTCTCTGCAGGAGCCGACTCTTCCTTCTCCCTAATTAACTTTTATGTGGAAACTCCTCTAGTAATGAAATTGCCTGTGTGAGTCTTCCCCCACCTGGTTGGCTTTTTAGTGCACCTGGAGGGAGAAAGCATTTCTGCTGTCTCACTGCATGATCTTTGCTGAGGCAGGAATTTGTAGGAACGAAGATAACTGCCTTCCTGAGAGGAGACCTTTTTTATCAAACATTCTTTTGTTTAGGTTCAGCTTTGATGCTTGCAAAGGTTACCACTTGTTGATAATTAAAATGCATTGGTTCATTTGTATCTTTTTTTTTTTTTAGATTCCACATATAAGCGATATCATATATTTACAAAACAGGAATAGACCCACAGACATAGAAAACAAATTTAGGATTACCAAAGGGGAAAGCAGGGGGGAAGGATAAATTATAACTTTGGGATTAACAAATACAGACTACTATATATAAAATAGATAAATAACAAGGACCTAATTACAGCACAAGGAACTATATTCAGTATCTTGTAATAACCTATAATGGAAAAAAATCTGAAAAAGAATACATATATCTCTATCTATCTATCTATCTATTTATCTATCTATCTATCTGAGTCACTGTGCTGTGCAACTGAAACTAACACAACATTGTAAATCGAGTACATTCCAATAAAAAAATGCATCGGTCCATGATTTTGGCAGCAAAGCAAGATGTCAGGGTAGACAAAAACATGGACTTCGAAGTCAGACAAATCAGGTTTGAATCCTGGTTCTGCTACTATTTACTGGACAATTTACTTCTTGGAGCTGATTTCCTCTTTTGTGCAATGGGGATAATAACAGTATCTATCTCAAGAGTTGTTGGGAGGATTAAAGATAAATGATAGACGTTTTTCTTCTGATGAGATGAGATAACAGAAAAGTACCGTCTTCTTCATAGACTGCAGATCAGATTTTCATGTCCCCTCCAGCTCCACCCTTCTCCCTGCCTGACCCTAGTAGGCTTTTTGCCCTGGGAGGTGTACACTACACTGAGGTGTAGGCAGCAACTTTCTTTGCCCTCTGGCTTTGTTGCATTTACCTGATGGGGAGTCCCAGCAGGACATCAGAGGGATGGAGGAGAGTGAAATGAAGTTCATTCCCTCATCTCTTTCCCTTCAGGGTCACCTGAGGCTAGCTGCGTCCCAGATAATAACCTCCCTTCTCAAGGCAGCCCACTCTATGACTGTCTCCTCCTAGGGACTATTGACCCATCCCTCTCCTTGTCCCTTTAGGCTGCGGTTATTATTTAACTCCATTATTGCTAGCTCCAGCTACTTCACCATCCTTCGTGGATTCCTCTATTCTACACACATCTTTTAAGATAGTCTCTTTACTAAACCCTCCTTAAATGATCCTAATATGAGTGTGCTATCTGTTACTCATGGGACCCGAACGGATACATTATGTATTACTGCTTAATTGAAAGTATATTTGCCCAAGATTCTTTTATTTAAAAGAGTTTGGAACTTTTAGGGGAAGAATGTGTGGTTGCTTGTCATTTGATATTAAGAGGAGAAAAATGTAGTAATGATGGATGATGATGGTGATAATGATGGTGATAGTCAAGCATTGTCTATGTGGCAAGTGTGCTCCTCGACACTACTGTATACACGTTAGTTCATTTAAACTCAAACACATATGAGCACTTTTTTTTTTTTTTTTTTGCGGTACGCGGGCCTCTCACTGTTGTGGCCTCTCCCGTTGCGGAGCACAGGCTCCGGACGCGCAGGCTCAGCGGCCATGGCTCACGGGCCCAGCCGCTCCGCGGCATGTGGGATCTTCCCGGACCGGAGCACAAACCCGTGTCCCCTGCATCGGCAGGCGGACTCTCAACCACTGCGCCACCAGGGAAGCCCGAGTATTTCTTTTTTGACCACATATAAATAACACTTTATTTGGAGATTAACCTCTCATCAGAAGAAATCAACCATGAGAGGCCTCATGGCAAAGGCCTTCTGACTCATCTTCCTGATACCCTCCCATGGTCCACTGTCCATTCAACATCCAGAATGATCTGGATTACTCGAATCCAGATTACAATTATCTGGATTATTTGGGCCACTTAAAGTTTAAGTCAGATCATATCCTTCCCCTGCTCAAAATCCTCCCATAGTTTCTCATCACATTTATTTTTAAATTTTTATTTATTTATATTTTAATTTTTAAAAAAAAGTATTTGTTTTATTTATTTTTGGCTGCCTTGGGTCTTCATTGCTCTGTGTGGGCTTTCTCTAGTTGCAGTGCGCGGTCTTCTCATTGTTGTTGCTTCTCTTGTTGTGGAGCATGGGCTCTAGTAGTTGTGGCATGCAGGCTCAGCCCCTGTGGCTCATAGGCTCAGCAGCTGTGGCTTGTACGCTCTAGAGCGCAGGCTCAGTAGTTGCAGCATGCAGGCTCAGTAGTTGTGGCTCACGGGCTCTAGAGTGCAGTCTCAGTAGTTGTGGCGCAAGGGCTTAGCTGCTCCATGGCATGTGGGGTCTTCCCAGACCAGGGCTCGAACCTGTGTCCCCTGCGTTGGCAGGCAGATTTTTTTTTTTAACATCTTTATTGGAGTATAATTGCTTTACAATGGTATGTTAGTTTCTGATTTATAACAAAGTGCTTCAGCTATACATGTATCTCCATATCTCTTCCCTCTTTTGTCTCCCTCCCTCCCACCCTCCCTATCCCACCCCTCCAGGTGGTCACAAAGCACCGAGCTGATCTCCCTGTGCTATGTGGCGGCTTCCCACTAGCTATCGTTTTTACATTTGGTAGTGTATATGTGTCCATGCCACTCCCTCACTTTGTCCCAGCTTACCTTTCCCCCTCCCCATGTCATCAAGTCCATTCTCTAGTAGGTCTGCGTCTTTATTCCCAACCTGTTCCTAGGTTCTTCATGACCATATATATATATATATTTTTTTTTAGATTCCGTATATATGTGTTAGCATATGGTATTTGTCTTTCTCTTTCTGACTTACTTCACTCTGTATGACAGACTCTAGGTCCATCCACATCACTACAAATAGCTGAATTTCGTTTCTCTTTATGGCTGAGTAGTATTCCATTGTATATATGTGCCACATCTTCTTTATCCATTCATCTGTCGATGGACACTTAGGTTGCTTCCATGTCCTGGCTACTGTAAATGGAGCTGCAATGAACATTGTGGTACATGACTCTTTTTGAATTATGGTTTTCTCAGGGTATATGCCCAGTAGTGGGCTTGCTGGGTCGTATCGTAGTTCTATTTTTAGTTATTTAAGGAACCTCCATACTGTTCTCCATAGTGGCTGTATCAATTTACATTCCCACCAACAGTGCAGGAGGGTTCCCTTTTCTCCACACCCTCTCCAGCATTTATTGTTTGTAGATTTTTTTTTTCTTTTTGCGGTATGCGGGCCTCTCACTGCTGCGGCCTCTCCGTTGCGGAGCACAGGCTCCGGACGCGCAGGCTCAGCGGCCATGGCTCACGGGCCTAGCCGCTCCGCGGCATGTGGGATCTTCCCGGACCGGGGCACGAACCCGTGTCCCCTGCATGGGCAGGCAGACTCTCAACCACTGTGCCACCGGGGAAACCCGTTTTTAGATTTTTCTGATGATGGCCATTCTGACTGGTGTGACATGAAATCTCATTGTAGTTTTGATTTGCAATTCTCTAATAATTAATGAGGTTGAGCATTGTTTCATGTGCTTGTTGGCAATCTGTATATCTTCTTTGGAGAAATGTCTATTTAGGTCTTCTGCCCACTTTTGGATTGGGTTGTTTGTTTTTTTTGATACTGAGCTTCATGAGCTGCTTGTAAAATTTGGAGATTAACCCTTGGTCATTTGCTTCATTTGCAAATATTTTGTCCCATTCTGAGGGTTGTCTTTTCATCTTATTTGTGTTTTCCTTTGCTGTGCAAAAGCTTTTAAGTTTCATTAGGTCCGATTAGTTTATTTTGGTTTTATTTCCATTTCTTTAGGAAGTGGGTCAAAAAGGATCTTGCTGTGATTTATGTCATAGAGTGTTCTGCCTATGTTTTCCTCTAAGAGTTTTATAGTGTCTGGCCTTACATTTAGGTCTTTAATCCATTTTGAGTTAATTTTTGTGTTTGGTGTTAGGGAGTGTTCTAATTTCATTCTTTTACATGTAGCTGTCCAGTTTTCCCAGCACCATATATTGAAGAGGCTGTCTTTTCTCCATTGTATATTCTTGCCTCCTTTATCAAAAATAAGGTGACCATATATGTGTGGGTTTATCTCTGGGCTTTCTATCCTGTTCCATTGATCTATATTTCTGTTTTTGTGCCAGTAACATACTGTCTTGATTACTGTAGCTTTGTAGTCTAGTCTGAATACAGGGAGCCTGATTCCTCCAGCTCCGTTTTTCTTTCTCAAGACTGCTTTGGCCATTCGGGGTGTTTTGTGTTTGCATACAAATTGTGAAATTTTTTGTCCTAGTTCTGTGAAAAATGCCAGTGGTAGTTTGATAGGGATTGCATTAAATCTGTAGATTGCTTTGGGTAGTATAGTCTTTTTTCACAATGTTGATTCTTCCAATTCAAGAACATGGTATATCTCTCCATCTATTTGTATCATTTTTAATTTCTTTCATCAGTGTCTTATAGTTTTCTGAATGCAGGTATTTTGTCTCCTTAGATAGGATTATTCCTAGGTATTTTATTCTTTATGTTGCAGTGGTAAATGGGAGTGTTTCCTTAATTTAACTCTCAGATTTTTCATCATTAGTGTAAAGGAATGCAAAAGATTTCTGTGCATTAATTTTGTATCCTGCTACTTTACTAAATTCATTGGTTACCTCTAGTAGTTTTCCGGTAGCATCTTTAGGATTCTCTATGTATAGTATCATGTCACCTGCAAACAGTGACAGCTTTACTTCTTCTATCTGATTTGGATTCCTTTTATTTATTTTTCTTCTCTGATTGCTGTGTCTAAAACTTCCAAAACAATGTTGAATAATAGTGATCAGAGTGGGCAACCTTGTCTTGTTCCTGATCTTAGTGGAAATGGTTTCAGTTTTTCACCATTGAGGATGATGTTGGCTGTGGGTTTGTCATATATGACCTTTATTATGTGGAGGTAAGTTCCCTCTATGCCTACTTTCTGGAGGGTTTTTATCATAAATGGGTGTTGAATTTTGTCAAAAGCTTTTTCTACATCTATTGAGATGGTCATATGGGTTTTCTCCTTCAATATGTTAATATGGTGTATCACATTGATTGATTTGCGTATATTGAAGAATCCTTGCATTCCTGGGATAAACCCCACTTGATCATGGTGTATGATCCTTTTAATGTGCTGTTGGATTCTGTTTGCTAGTATTTTGTTGAGCATTTTTGCATCTATGTTCATCACTGATATTGGCCTATAGTTTTCTTTCTTTGTGACATCTTTGTCTGGTTTGGTATCAGGGTGATGGTGGCCTCATAGAATGAGTTTGGGAGTGTTCCTCCCTCTGCTTTATTTTGGAAGACTTTGAGAAGGATAGGTGTTAGCTCTTCTCTAAATGTTTGATAGAATTCGCCCGTGAAGCCATGTGGTCCTGGGCTTTTGTTTGTTTGAAGATTTTTTTTTTTTTAACATCTTTATTGGGGTATAATTGCTTTACAATGGTGTGTTAGTTTCTGCTTTATAACAAAGTGAATCAGTTATACATATACATATGTTCCCATATCTCTTCCCTCTTGCATCTCCCTCCCTCCCACCCTCCCTATCCCACCCCTCCAGGCGGTCACAAAGCACTGAGATTTTTAATCACAGTTTCAATTTCAGTTCTTGTGATTGGTCTGTTTATATTTTCTATTTCTTCCTGGTTCAGCCTCGGAAGGTTGTGCTTTTCTAAGAATGTGTCCGTTTCTTCCAGGTTGTCCATTTTATTGGCATATAGTTGTTTCTAGTAAACTCTCATGATCCTTTGTATTTCTGCAGTGTCAGTTGTTACTTCTCCTTTTTCATTTCTAATTCTATTGATTTGAGTCTTCTCCCTTTTATTCTTGATGAGTGTGGGTAATGGTTTATCAATTTTGTTTATCTTCTCAAAGAACCACCTCTTAGGTTTATTGATCTTTGCTATTGTTTCCTTCATTTCTTTTTTATTTATTTCTGATCTGATCTATATGATTTCTTTCCTTCTGCTAACCTTGGGGATTTTTTGTTCTTCTTTCTCTAATTGCTTTAGGTGTAAGGTTAGGTTATTTATTTGAGATGTTTCTTGTTTCTTGTGGTAGGATTGTATTGCCATAAACTTCCCTCTTAGAACTGCTTTTGCTACATCCCATAGGTTTTGGGTTGTCGTGTTTTCATTGTCATTTGTTTCTAGGTATTTTTTCATTTCCTGTTTGATTTATTCAGCAATCTCTTGGTTATTAAGTGATATATTGTTTATCCTCTGTGTTTTATTTTTTACAGATTTTTTCCTGTAATTGATACCTAGTCTCATAACATTGTAGTCAGAAAAGATACTTGACACGATTTCAATTTTCTTTAATTAACCAAGGCTTGATTTGTGACCCAAGATATGATCTGTCTTGGAGAATGTTCCATGAGTGCTTGAGAAGAATGTGTATTCTGTTGTTTTCGGATGGAATTTTCTCTAAATATAAATTAAGTCCATCTTGTTTAATGTATCATTTAAAGCTTGTGTTTCCTTATTTATTTTTATTTTGGATGATCTGTCCATTGGTGCAAGTGAGGTGTTAAAGTCCCCTATATGATTATGTTACTGTCGATTTCCCCTTTTATGGCTGTTACTATTTGCCTTATGTATTGAGGTGCTCCTATGTTGGTTGCATAATTATTTACAATTGTTATATTTTCTTCTTGGATTGATCCCTTGATCATTATGTAGTGTCCTTTTTTGTCTCTTGTGATAGTCTTTGTTTTAAAGTCTATTTTGTCTGATATGAGAATTGCTACTCCAGCTTTCTTTTGGTTTCCATTTGCATGTAATATCTTTTTCCATCCCCTCACTTTCAGTCTGAATGTGTCCCTAGGTGTGAAGTGGGTCCCTTGTAGACAGCATACATAAGGGTCTTGTTTTTATATCCATTCAGCCAGTCTGTGTCTTTTGGTTGGAGCATTTAATCCATTTACTATTAAGGTAATTATCGATATGTATGTTCCTATTACCATTTTCTTAATTGTTTTGGGTTTGTTATTGTAGGTCTTTTCCTTCTCTTGTGTTTCCTGCCTAGAGAAGTTTCTTTAGCATTTGTTGTAAAGCTGGTTTGGTGGTGCTGAATTCTCTTAGCTTTTGCTTGCCTGTAAAGGTTTTAATTTCTCCATCGAATCTGAATGAGATCCTTGCTGGGTAGAGTAATCTTGGTTGTAGGTTTTTCCCTTTCATCACTTTAAATATGTCCTGCCACTCCCTTCTGGCTTGCAGAGTTTCTGCTGAAAAATCAGCTGTTAACCTTATGGGGATTCCCTTGTATGTTATTTGTCATTCTTCCCTTGCTGCTTTTAATATATTTTCTTTGTATTAAATTTTTGACAGTTTGATTAATATGTGTCTTGGCATGTTTCTACTTGGATTTATCCTGTATGGGACTCTCTGCACTTCCTGGACTTGATTAAGTATTTCCTTTCCCATATTAGGGAAGTTTTCAACTATAATCTCTTCAAATATTTTCTCAGTCCCTTTCTTTTTCTCTTCTTCTTCTGGGACCCCTATAATTTGAGTGTTGGTGCATTTAATGTTGTCCCAGAGGGCTCTGAGACTGCCCTCAATTCTTTTCACTCTCTTTCCTTTATTCTGCTCTGCAATAGTTATTTCCACTATTTTATCTTCCAGGTCCCTTATCCGTTCTTCTGCCTCGGTTATTCTGGTATTGATTCCTTCTAGAGAATTTTTAACTTCATTTATTGTGTTGTTCATCATTGTTTGTTTGCTCTTTAGTTCTTCTAGGTCCTTGTTAAACGTTTCTTGTATTTTCTCCATTCTATTTCCAAGATTTTGGATCATCTTTACTATTATTACTCTGAATTCTTTTTCAGGTAGGCTGCCTATTTCCTCTTCATTTGTTTGGTCTGGTGGGTTTTTACTTTGCTCCTTCATCTGCTGTGTGTTTCTCTGTCTTCTCAATTTGCTTAACTTACTGTGTTTGGGGCCTCCTTTTTGCAGGCTGCAGGTTCGTAGTTCCCTTTGTTTTTGGTGTCTGCCCCCAGTGCCTAAAGTTGGTTTAGTGGGTTGTGTAGGCTTCCTGGTAGAGGGGACTAGTGCCTGTGTTCTGGTAGATGAGGCTGGATCTTGTCTTTCTGTTGGGCAGGTCCACGTCTGGTGGTGTGTTTTGGGGTGTCTGTGACCTTATTATGATTTTGGGCAGCCTCTCTGCTAATGGGTGGGGTTGTGTTCCTGTCTTGCTAGTTGTTTGGCATAGGATGTCCAGCACTGTAGCTTGCTGGTCTTTGAGTGGAGCTGGGTCTTAGCATTGAGATGGAGATCTCTGGGAGATTTTTGCCATTTGATATTATGTGCAGCTGGGAAATCTCTGGTGGACCAATGTCCTGAACTTAGCTCTCCCACCTCAGAGGGACAGGTCTGATGCCCAGCCAGAGCACCAAGACCCTGTCATCCACATGACTCAGAATAAAAGGGAGAAAAAAAGAAAGAAAGCAAGAAAGAAAATAGCATAAAGTTATTAAAATAAAAAAATGAAAATAATTATTAAAAAATTTAAAAAATATTAAAAAGTAATAAAGAAAAAGAGAGAAGAGAGCAACCAAACCAAAAAAACAAATCCACCAATGATAACAAGCGCTAAAGCTATAAGTAAAAAAAAAAAAATAAATGACAGATCCCTAGGACAAATGGTAAAAGCAAAGCTATATAGACAAAATCACACACAGAAGCATACACATACACACTCACAAAAAGAGAAAAAGGAAACAAATATATATATTGTTGCTCCCAAAGTGCACCACCTTAATTTGGGATGACTCGTTGTCTATTCAGGTATTCCACAGATGCAGGGTACATCCAGTTGATTGTGGAGATTTAATCCGCTGCTCCTGAGGCTGCTGGGAGCGATTTCCCTTTCTCTTCTTTGTTCGCACAGCTTCCGGGGTTCAGCTTTGGATTTGGACCCGCCTCTGCGTGTAGGTCGCCCGAGAGCGCCTGTTCCCGCTCAGACAGGACGGGGTAAAAGGAGCAGCCGATGCAGGGGCTCTGGCTCACTCAGGCCAGGGGGAGGGAGGGGCACGGATGCGGGGCGAGCCTGCGGCGGCAGAGGCCAGCGTGACGTTGCAGCAGCCTGAGGCGCGCCATGTGTTCTCCCGGGGAAGTTGTCCCTGGATCACGGGACCCTGGCAGTGGCGGGCTGCACAGGCTCCTGGGAGGTGAGGTGTGGAGAGTGACCTGTGCTTGCACACAGGCTTCTCGGTGGCGGCAGCAGCAGCCTTAGCGTCTCATGCCCATCTCTGGAGTCCGCGCTGATAGCCGCGGCTCGCGCCCATCTCTGGAGCTCCTTTAAGCGGCGCTCTGAATCCCCTCCCCTCGCGCACCAGGAAACAAAGAGGCAAGAGAAAGTCTCTTGTCTCTTCGGCAGTTCTAGACCTTTTCACGGACTCCCGGCTAGCTGTGGCGGACTAGCCCCTTCAGGCTGTGTTCACGCCGCCAACCCCCGTCCTCTCCTGGCGCTCCGACCGAAGCCCGAGCCTCAGCTCCCAGGCCCCGCCCGTCCTGGCGGGTGAGCCGACAAGCCTCTTGGGCTGGTGAGTGCAAGTCGGCACCGGTCCTCTGTGCGGGCATCTCTCCGCTTTGCCCTCCGCACCCCTGTTGCTGTGCTCTCCTCCGCGGCTCCGAAGCTTCCCCCCTCTGCCACCAGCAGTCTCCGCCGCAAAAGGGCTTCTAGTGTGTGAAAACCTTTCCTCCTCCACAGCTCCCTCCCACTGGTGCAGGTCCCGTCCTTATTCTTTTGTCTCTGTTTTTTCCTTTTTCTTGTGTCTTACCCAGGTACGTGGGGAGTTTCTTGCCTTTTGGGAGGTCTGAGGTCTTCTGCCAGCGTTCAGTAGGTGTTCTGTAGGAGTTGTTCCACATGTAGATGTATTTCTGATGTATTTGTGGGGAGGAATGTGATCTCCATGTCTTACTCTTCTGCCATCTTGAAGCTCCTCCACTCATGAGTATTATTATCTCCCTTTTTCAGATCTGGAAAAAGCTCAGAGAGGTTAAGTAACTTACCTAAAGCTACACAGAATGCCATTGGAGAGTTGAAATTCTAACCTATTTGGTTTCAAGATCCATACTCTTAGCAAGGCCTTGCTGCCTCCTAGGTAAACAGGCTGAGAAGGGCCATCACTTTAGCCAACAGTTTTCAGTTAAATCCCTTTGTCTATTCAGATTTCTACAGGTTCTGAATTCCTATAGGAAAGTACCTCTTAATGATGGTCTTTAAATATGTCAAGGAAAATTTGTTAAAAACCTGATTAATTCAGCAAATCTTACCAGGTCAAATCCATCATTTGTCTGATTTGACTGATTAGTTAATTTAAAACCACTGAGTCACTAGTCCACTGGGGCAACTATTCTATGGTTACCCTTAAGGGTACTCATTAAATACTGAATGAATAATTAAATATTTCAAATGAGTTTTTCTCTGATAGTGTGTAGGCTTCCCACAGCATTTAGCTGATTTTCCCCCCCCAGATATGTAATATTTGGTTCACAGTTTATATTATTTCTGTTCACTTCTTAAATTGATCTAGGTGAATAACATAATTTCACATTTCCTGAGAACTTATGAAATGCTTGGCATTATAACTAATCAGTAAAGATGACTAAATTCCTGGAGGTATAGTAGCTGAGAACTTAGCATTTGTGGGTCAACTCCTCCCTCCAATCCCCACTGGCTTAAACAAAATCCATGCATACTCAAAGAAATTATTTTTATTCTAACAACTCACATTTGATTGTGTATTTTTCTCTAACCTCAGGAAGCGTTTTCATCAACCCCGGAAACAGGCTTTCTTCCTCACTGCCATTTGGCTCCCCAAGTCGTATCTAGGGATATTCTTAGCAACAGTAAATTCTATTTCTCTGGCTCCAGCTCCACTTTGCTGTTGTGGGATCTCTGGCCTCCTTAAAGGCATCTCCCTTTTATCTTCATAAATCTTGAGGGGTGACTCACACGTGTTCAGACAAATCTTTGAGCCTTGAGAGGGCGCTACTGCGGGTTGCTGGGTGAAGGTCCCTGTCCGCTCCCGTGGGGACCACTGGGTTCTCGTGCTCCTTTAGGCTGGCCTCCCCCAGGGGCCCACACAGACGCCGTGTTCCCCTGGAGTCCTCTCTCCTTTAGTTTTGTATGTTTTTTAAAAGTCTGTATAGTTACTTTGTTTTATGTTTTTCAGTGTGTAACTCACACTACTTTGCACTTTGATATTTTTCGGTCATTTGAGCAAAACAAACTTTTTCAGACCTTGCTCACTGTTACTGTTTTCCTTCAATCTCAGACACAAGTCTTCTGAGAAGCTTAGGACAAATCTAAGTGACAGAACTACATGCTGTTAGGACCAGTCTATACGTACAATGTCAGAGTTCTTGTGGTTTTTTCAGGCCTGCCTGCCTCATCCTCTTTCCCTCAGAGTAGCTTCTTTGGCAAAAGGCACTTCAACACAAATGCAAATACGCCCTATAAGTATGTAAATCATGTCCAGATATAGCTGAATATCAGAAATGAACACAACACATCTAACTCTTCTGTTTGCTCTTTCTTCGAAGCTCAAAACAGAATTTTCTTCTTAATGTCTGGCGAAAGTGAAGGTTAGGCAATGAGGATATCATATTCATGTGGCAGCTGCTGTAGAATAGTTCTTTAATGGTTGCTGCTTGACTAGGTAAACAGTTTCTCTCAACCATTCCTTGCAACCTCTTTGAACCGAAGGGGTATGTTTACACTAAGTTTACTGAAGAGCCACTGGAATGTCTTCCATGTACTGTAGGTTATTGCTAATGAAGCAAGAGACCATTATGCAGTGGTCAGAGGGCTTGCAGATGTAGGTAAGATTCCAGCAGTGAACAAAGCTAACTTAGCGATCCCTTAATGCTGCGGTCCCCAACATTTTTGGTACCTGGGACGGGCTTCGTGGAAGACAGTTTTTCCATGGAAGAGGGTGGGGGAATGGCTCAGGCGGTAATGCAAGCCATGGGGAGCAGCAGATGAAGCTTCGCTCGCTGGCCCGCCACTCACCTCTTGCTGTGCGGCCTGGTTCCTAGCAGGCCGTGGAATGGTACCTAGCAGGGGTTGGGGACCCCTGCCTTAGTGGAAAATTGAGGGGTCCGTAGCTGTACCAGCCAGATCAGCACATACACAAATCACTTTATTTCATTTCATACGTGTAACTTTAGGTCGTGCCTACCATACCTTTTTTTTTTTTCATCCACTAGAAATGTACATTTGAATGTTTAATGAGAAACAGATGGTGCCTGACTTCTCTAACTTACATTTAACAAAAACTGTTTTGGAAATGTTGCTGGTGTATACTTTTACTGCTTTAAACACAGCACCATTTTCACCTGTTTTGATGAACAATTGAAGAATTACTATCCTGCTCTAAGACAGCATTTCAGAGCACGTGTTAATCATATACTTGATTAAACATTTCCTTGCCTTTCTCTTCAGAGTGCCAATGGGCTTCTGAGCGGATAATTGTTGCAGTGAGAGCAGTGACGTTGAAAACAACTGTTGCCTGTTTGAATTACTTAAAGCACCACCATGAAAAGAAATACCTGTGATTTGCTTTCTCGGAGCAAAAGTGTAAGTACTTTTTGTTTTCATTTATTTTCTAAGACTGTGTACCCACAACTTTTTACTGTTTTCTTTTGGATTTTGATACTGTGCTTTCATGATGAGACTTGTGAGAAACCCTTGGTTAACTTTCAGTTCTCTGACTGTATGCAGCTTATTAACAAATGAAGACTTGTTTGTCTCTGTGGCCTGGTTGACATTTGATGGGAATTCTCTTTCAGCCAGTTTATATGCCTTACCATTCATTTGTATGTGCCTACTGGTATGATATTGGAAACCCTGATTTTTGGATGCATGCAGAAAATATAAAAAGTTGAAACTGAGGAAATTTATTTCTCAGTTTTAAGTCTTGAATATCAGACTTTCTGGGCAAGTTCAAAAGGATAAATTGAACTTACATCTAGGTACTTCAGTCAATCACATTCTGCAAGTTCATGTACATGATGAATAATGTGAATACTTAATCGGTGGGTCATCACTTCCGTGAGCTTTCTACCACGGCATGTGTCTTTAATCCTCTAATCTCCTCCTTTAAATTGTTTTTTGGTTTTTTTTTAGTGAAAGTCCTCAAGGCCCTGATGGAGATTAAGTCTTATTTCCACTCAGTGTTCTTAAGGTGCCGAAGTAGTGATAATTTCTAGATTTCTATTAGCTTATGAAAGAGAGCATAAGCAAATAGAGCAACTCAAAGAAAGCTACACAAGGCAGGGATGAAAGTAGACTGTTAATTTCCATCAGGCAAGCTCTAAGAACATGTCCCTTTGTTCATTTACCCAAGGGGAAAAAAGGCATCTAAACAGATGTAGTTATGACGTAGGAACATTCATTTGAAGGCATGAGAGAAACCACAAATGCAAACACATTTCTCTAGTACGGGAACACTTTGTGTTACAACCAGTGATTCTATGGTGATGGCCCAAGGCCATTTTTAATTCTTTCTATAGAATTAATTACCATCAAGCTTTTAAGGGTGAGCAATGCAGGAGTAATGGGGAGGGAAGTATAGTACCCAGTAGGGTTTTTAAAAAAATGAGGATGTACCCAGAAGTGTGCCAGTTCTTGGACTGAGTACTGACTCTGTTTAATAACCAACCAAGGAAATTCAACAAATTCTGAGAGAATGTCCAAATTCATTTGTTTTACTTGTTGGTGTTTAGTTGTATGGATTATTGTGTAAAATCAAGGGCCATGGCATGGAGCCTGGAATTCCTTCTATTATCATAGAGCTGCTCATTGTAATGGGAGGTGACCTGTATACAAATTACCAAAATGCAAACACATCTTTCTGTTACTGAGCTTTTCTTACTATAAGTTAAATTTGAAAGCAAACCATACATCCAATACTTCCTTCTTTTATTAAATTTCAGAAACATGTGATGTGAAAAATATGTGTAAAGGTGAAAGGGAGAATATTTTGAATAATTAAAAATATATTATTAAACATTTCCCTGTTCTTGGAGGAAAATATTCTAAAGGCAAATGATTAACTGAGCTGTGACTTTAAGAACCTCCGAGTACTTCATGATGCTAGATTTCCTATTTATATTTGCTTTATGCAAAAATTTTCATCTTGGTGGAAAGGTTCATGCTTCCCAGATTAAGAGAATCTGAGTTACATACACTTGTCCAAATGTAAACAGTAGAGCTCTCATTTCACTGCTTCTTAGCTTCTTGAAAATCCACTAGCTTCTGCTTAATTAAATGACTCTAAGCAGATTACTGTTTATACGAGAAAAGAGCCAGACTTTTTGCCTAGTGAGAATTTGTCACTTTAGAGGTTTTTTTTTTTTTTTTTTTTTTTTTTTTTTGCGGTACGCGGGCCTCTCACTGTTGTGGCCTCTCCCGTTGCGGAGCACAGGCTCCGGACGCGCAGGCTCAGCGGCTATGGCTCACGGGCCCAGCCGCTGCGCGGCATGTGGGATCTTCCCGGACCGGGGCACGAACCTGTGTCCCCTGCATCGGCAGGTGGACTCTCAACCACTGCGCCACCAGGGAAGCCCAGAGTTTTTAAATTTTATTTTGCACTGGTTTAAGAATGTCACCCCTGCCCCTTAAGTCTGCCATAACAGAGTCCAAAATTGTGCACTTAGAAGTAGATGTTTCCTGTTTTTGATGAGGAAGGTTGAAAGAATTAATTTGATTTAGAATCTGAGAATGTTTTTCTTTGGCATTATGACATTTAAAAATCCAAACAGAATGTTCTAAGTGTTAAAATGGGCTCTGCTCCTCCCTGTGTGTCTCTATGTATCTTGCTTCTGTCATTGTGAAAACTTAAGGAACATGAAAGAGGAGGGAAAAAAAAGACCGTCTTTAGACAGTCACTTTATTTGCTCTTGAACTTTTAAAGCAGTGTTCATATTTTTCTCCTCTCATTCAAGACCTGGTGCAGTGTCCCTTTTAATGACAAATGCTCTGAATTCTTCCTTTATTTGGAAGGGATCCATGAAAAATGTTAACTATAAGAATATAAACAAACCACGTTTTACTTAAAGCAACATTTTGCTGGTTTTGGAGGATAATTTGTAGTTGCAGTGGGTACAAAAGGGAGGAACTGGGCATATGGACAGTACCAAAGTGAGGCATGGCCCCATTGGCTACCGCAAGCAGAAGGTTCTCCCGTAAGTTCTGTGGTATGAAGGCCTTACCTCTTTTTAAAGTTTTCAAGCCACCTCTTATTGGACTGGCATTTTATTTTTGCAGGTATAATTAAAGTTCTAACATGACAGCTGTTGCGTTTTATACCTCTTGGGGTGCTTAAGACTATATTTTTTTCCGGGTGTTGGTTCTCTGTCCAAAAGGGCAGAGCTCAAACAGATTTCTCTCTGTGTTAACCTCAGGAAGTGTCTTTGCCATCTATGTAATCTGGGGGCAATTCTTGCTGTTCTGACTTTTGCTTCAATGGGACTGAAAAAGTGACATTTGCACAACAATTACAAAATTTAAAATTTTAGTGTAAAACCATTTTATCTCAAAATAATGATTGGTAAAATGAGGTTTGGTGAGTTATTACTCTCCTATAAGTTTCATAGCTGGAAAATCCCATGTACAAGGGATGCTTTATTTTTATTTACTATTCTGAATCATAACGGATCAACTGATTTCTCTATTTAAAACTTGCTTTCTTCTGCCTCAAATATGTTTTCATGAAGCCATTTAATCTAGAGCAGCATTTAGTTGTAAACATCTAGAATTTTTTTTTCCCTGCTACCTGCGTAGCATAACAATTTAGGACAGAGACAGAATAGTTAGCATAGAATATCCTTTCTGAGGCTCTTAGAAAGTTTTATGAAAGCACTTGTAGCAACAACTCTGTTTTTAATTAAACAGTTTAATTTGCTACAGTGGTCATGACTCTACCCCAGCCCTTTAGTGACCTGAGTTAACTCTATTGACTCTTTTCAATCCATTGGTTCCAAAGGGAAAGGAGCCATTTACAGTGACCCTATCATCACATCTGTGACTCAAGCTTTCCTTGGCATTTCTCCAGTGAAATATTAACATAGTATGACTCTTCCAAGGTTAAAAATTTAACTCTTGAAGCTTGTACTTCTGTTGAAAATAATTTTTAATATAATAGATTTACTAGTCTTTGTATTCAGAATAATAATCATGATCTCCCAACATTAGGTTCTGGCATTTTTCAATATGGATATACTTTCACTGATCTAGCTTTTTATTGTCTACCCGGTATAAGGGAGCTGATGTGATAAAGTACAGCAGTCTCCAATGTGGGCTTTAAAAAGAAAATATTAGGAATTCTATTTATATTTACCTTTTACTGTCATCTGTTTTCAAAATCAGTATCGTTTAGAGATCACTGGTGCAGTGAAAATAGAATAGTTGTTGAGTTCAGAGATGTGGAGTCAATCCCCAGATCCACTGGTGTTTAAAGATCTGACTGTTAGTAAATTACTTAATTTTTTTTGAACCTTAGTGTCTTTATCTGTAAGATAGAAAAAATATCATAATGAAGGTGAAAACACCTATCACATAATAAGTTCCTTGATAAATTCTCTCTATTTTGAGGTTTGCAGTGCTTTTTTGTAGCTACAGAGCAGAGTGATAGTATCTGGCCCAGAAATGGATCAAATGGAAATGCCTGGAAATGAAGCAAGCTCTGCTCACTAAAGGGGTTCAAGTTTAGCTTCCAAGACCATTTAGTCAATATCTATATCATGTTAAAGATTCAGGCATAAGATGGGTGGTTAAACTAGGTGAGAGTTCTGTTTTCTATCAGTTATGAGTTTCTTAGATTCTAGGTCATGTTGTACTGTTCATAAAACTGAATTGAAAATCAGTTCCCAGGTAAATATAAAATCAAAGCATTGGGGCAAAAAGAGTATATTATCAGCTCAGGCTGCCATAACAGAATACTGCAGACTAGGTGGCTTAAATAAGAGAATTTTATTTTCTCACAATTCTGGAGGCTGAAGTCCAAGATCAAAGTGCTGGCTGATTTGGTTGCTGGTGAGAGCTCTCTTCCTGGCCTTCTCACTGTGTCCTCATGTGGTAGATGAGAGAGAGCAAGCTCTCTGGTGTCTTTTCTTATAAGGGCACTAATCCCATCATAAGGACCCCACCTCATGAGGTCATCTAACCCTGATTACCTCACAAAAGCCCCACCTCCAATATAATTACACTGGGGGTTAGGATTTCAACATGTGAATTTTGGAGGATACAAGTATTCAGTCCATAACAGTGAATCTGATAATTTTAAGGGATGATATTAATAAGTGACTGTGATATTGGTGGCTGATATTCTGGAGTCCACATATTCTCCCAACTGGATAACACGGAAACTATCCAGTTAACATGTTTCTCTTCATTTCCTATTTTGTAGATTTTATGTTAGGGGGACTCAGTGATGATTTTTGAGGTTCCAATCAGCTCTTCATAGACCTTAGGGGCTAATTTTAATTTTACTTAAAATATTTTTCCTCCCTTTACTATTCCTATTTTGCTTATTTTATACTGTTTGCTCTTAACATCCAATCCAGTAACGTAAGTCTCCAAAGTACTTTCTCCTGTCAGCGGGTTTACCAGTTGAGCTAACGTTTTAGAGGTTTGTAAATTTCAGACCTGATTATCTCTGAGCCACCCCAGTTCTCTCTATCAATGCCACTGCTTTTATGCTAACCAGGAATGAGAAGTAAAGGTACAGACAAGGGGAGAGACACATAAAATTGTCTATACTGATAGTGTATTTTTAAATCAGGGGTTATTTAAAAAATTTTTAAAGTACTTTTCCTTATAATATCTCTGTTGGTATTCTCTCAACTCATGAATTTTTATAGACCTTCCCATCTAGAGAATGAACTGGATAAATTTTCATTTTTCTTCATTAATCAACTCTCTTATGTATTGAATTCTAATGTATCTTGTAGTATTTTACATTAAATTCTCAGTTTCTTAGTACCTTGTATCATTTTCTTCCTACCAGTTTGGAGAGATTTACGGTATCTTCTGCTCAATAGGATTTGTTGGTTTCTTGACGAAATTGCCCTCTATTTGACTTAGGATTCTTTCGGATGCTCTACACTTGGATAAAATTGTCATTCACTAGATGTCTGTTAATTGATGTTCCCTGTTCTTTTTTGATAGAATTGTTGTTTAGTATTTATTCAAAACTGGAAGCAAATCCTGGGCTGTTTGGAGGGCACAGAGTATCTGGGAAGTACTTAGCATTCTGAATTTAAAGCCCATCTAAATGGGTTTCCAGTTTTGAGACCAGGAGCCAGGAGCCCACCTGGTGAAGTATGCCCAGCGGGCTTCCTAGAATCTCCTCTTTTCACAAAAGACTTTAGATGTCCAAAATTTGTAAACCAAATTTATCTTTTTCTTAAAAAATAATGTTTTCCAGTTGTACTTTTACATTGCTGAGTTTTGAGAAGCAACTGCTCTTTTAATGGCCCAGGCTGAGAAATTTATGCCATTTCATTCCATTGGTGCCTACTTGGAGAGGGGAGACTGAAAAGAAATTTAGAAAAAATGATACATTTTGTTAGGGCACTTCAGAGGTATCTGCATGTGATTGTCCCTCGCAATTACTCTGTAAGACTGATTATTCGGGGGGCTTTATGGTTCAAGTAAAAATAATGGATCCCTTTCCAGACTGGCCTCCTTTCTCTGCTATGTCCATCACTACCTAAGGTATGAGATTGACAGAATTGTAGCAGCTTAGAATCCTGATGAAGTTAAGTATATAGAAACTGGATTTTTCACTGCTGGTCTCTCTTTAAGTCCAAAGAAGGTCGGAGGAGATACTATTGGTAAAGACGCTTTGAAACTTGCAAAGTACAAAGCAAAACTAAAATAATATTCTTGCTTGTGTCTTTGTTAGCAGTAAACTGAAATGAGAACTTGTAGTTTCAGAGGTTTTATTCCTTTGGTCGTTTACTCCTGCCTTCATGCTTGTGCTCTTTCTTTACAAAATTCAAAAAATATTTATTTAATGGCTACTGTGTGTTAGGAACTGTGCTTGCTAGGTTCTGGGTATCCAATGGGGAGTAAGATACATATGGTCTCTACTCTTATAGAGCATATTTGACAACTAAACTTCTAACTTTTATAATATTCTATTTATTATTTCATCCCCCCACCCCACCCTGACTGCCCAAGCCTGTCCCACTTTAATCTTTAATTCTTCCCAGGGATGCTGAAGTCGTTTCCCTCTTACACCTCTGTGTACTTGTTCTTTGCATCCTGGGTATCCCCTTTGTCAGGATATTTTAAACTGTGAATAATGTGCCATGCTTGTCAATTACGCTCACTGTTTCAGAAACATAGATTATTTTCAAGTGGTTAAAAAGAATTTTTCTCAGATAATCAACAATAGTGCAAGAATAGCCGAGTATAAATGAATGTGAGTATAGAGGAAAGGTCTGAAAGAGTAGGGGCTGATCAGCCACCATTTGCTCTGAAATCAATCACATGACAATTTTAGTGGCCATAGTCAATCATTACATTGTTGCCTTTGAAAAACACCTCCACTTTTTTTTCCCCTTATATTGTGATGTGTTTGCTATTTCATTTTTGGACACTTTCGAGTTGGAGTTGAATTCTGAATGATTATATCCAAGAAATAATTGCCTATATTGTACTTCACAATGTAAACATCAAAGATACATAAAAATGGAGAGAAGTTTTGTTGAGTTGATGATAAATATTAAGGAATGACTCGTACAGATAGTATTGCTCTGTAACAAAGTGAAATTAAGAAGAAAAGCATAATAATTTGGTGAAGCTTTCTATTAATAGTATATTGCTCCAGAAAAAAATGTTTACTTATAAAGGCCACTTAATTTTAATTAAAGCCAGTTTTCTTTTTCTTAAGTTAGAGTTAGATATCATTTTTTATTATTAAAATGGCCACCTATAAGCAAGTATTTTGAAGGTTAAAAATGATGTCAGTTAAACTTATCAATGTGTTTACACAGTTTCCCAAGGTAAGTGCTTTCAAAGTCAGCCCAGAGATGGTCCTTAAGGTCCTGAGTTATAGTCCAGGTTTTGCCACTTTGTATCTATGTCCTGGTAGGGGAAGGAGGATGAGAAAACCATAAATCATTAGATTATTATCAAGTGCTCTCAATATCTACTATGATTGTTTCAAGGGTAAAATGAGAAAACAGTATTGAAAGCACGTTGCAAAATAAAAATAAACAGAAAGCCAAACCAACCAAGCAAAAACACCCCCAAAGGGCTTCCCTGGTGGTGCAGTGGTTGAGAGTTCGCCTGCCGATGCAGGGGACATGGGTTCGTGCCCCGGCCCGGGAAGATCCCACATGCCGCGGAGCGGCTGGGCCCGTGAGCCATGGCCGCTGAGCCTGCGCGTCCGGAGCCTGTGCTCCGCAACGGGAGAGGCCACGACAGTGAGAGGCCCGCGTACCGCAAAATACAAACAAACAAAAAAAAAACAACACCCCCAAATAAACCTTCACTTTTATTGTTAGAAGAAGTCATTCTTAACAGTTCACACGTTTCCCTAAGTTGTGTATATTAAAGGCCTTTATGCCACGGCCAAGAATGGTTAATGGTTATGTAGTTAGAGCCTCTGACCTTGCTTCCTAGTTCCTTCTATTGCCTAGATTGGTCACACACCACACACGTGGAATTTGGGGTACAGATCCAGTATTAGCACAAGCACTGGGAAGAAGACATTTAGCTTATAACTCTCTCATGGTCGTATCTGTCCTCCCTGCAAACTCCTTACTATTATGGAAGCCCGGACTTCAGTGTTGGCAATAATGCTTCTGTGCTAGTGATTTGGCCATGTTTATAGCCCTCAGCCTCCTGAATTTAATTCAGTCAACAATATTTATTAAGCCCTCACCAACTATTAGACTGTACTACAGAAGTCATACCCCATGGAGCTGCACACCAAATAATACCCCAGAAGTTCGGATAATTAACAGTCCACCAATTCACTTCCAGATTGAGATTTAAGCTCTTCAGAGAATCTGGCTCACTGAGCATTAAAAACCAAATGTATTACAACTACTCAAACAATAATACCACAGTGCTACAACAAAAATCATCTTTTCTACAAACTCATTTAAAACAACAAGCTACAAGTTTTACAGGTCTTCATTTCTGCTTTGTACTTTAAAATATTAAATGCCCAACTTATGTTTTTCTAGAAGAGGCCATTACATAGCATTAATTTACCAGCAGGGTTGCATTTCAATATAAGATGAATCATACCAAGTGAGACCTAGATATTGCTCAGAAGCAATAGGCTCTGAAGGAATATTCGAAGATAAACGAGGGCGTTGAGGGAGCCATGAGAAATCCCCGGAACGTACACATAGAAAGACATAAAAGATTCTTTTTCTGTTGTTGTTGAATTGCTCATGCAGGAATTCAGAAGATGTATTTCCTCACCCAATATAAATGAAATAATTGGCAAAGTAGTCAGAGAGGAGTATCTCCTCCAGTGGGTAGTGTTATCTATTTAGAAAGCATTTGTATGTTCTGACTTCCCAAAACATTGCTGAAAAACTTTTAAGGTGAGAAGGGAAAACCGAAAACACCCGCCACCCCCGCAAATGGAGTTAGATGTTGACAAAAGTGGCTTAGAATAGATATAAGTGAAAAACTTTCTGATAGAGTTTTCTAATGTTGGCACAGTCTTTTCTGAGGAGATTATGAGATGGTCTTATAACAATATCTTTCAAAGTTCTGATCAAGTCTTTATGATTTTTTAGCCATATTGTTTGCATAAGCAAGTTCGGTTCTCAGCAGAGAGCATCCCCATTCCACTAAAAATATTCGAAGGGACTGAATTATCAGTGAATCCAAACGGTCACTAAACTCTATTACTTCTATTACTCCCAGAAGAATAACTTCTTAACTTCAGAACATTGAGGGGTTCTGGGGTGAACTCTCCAACTTCTGGTTTAAGCTCAGAGATGTAGAATGTTGCAAAGAGTGTCAGTCCCACCCTGCCATCAAGTAAAAATCTAGACACACTACATATTCATGACTTTAAAAAAATCCATCAGAGAATTGAGGTTGTAGGACAACCAAGCAACCCCAAATCTGGAAGGAGATAGGCAGACACTTGTCAAGAAGAGAAAGGATGCCGTCATTTGCTTACATCAGATGCTATGTAAAGCAGTAAGGAGAGTCAGAGAAAATTTTTAATGAATTGCTAAAGGTTGATTGTTGGCTAGCGTGAGAGTATGGACACACTGGCTGTTGCATATGCAGGGTTGTGGGGGAATCCTGTAGCAGACTTTTCCTCTACAAACCTCACCAGGTGCTCACAGGGGAGACTGGGGAGAACAGCAGGCACTATTGAAACCAGACCCATCTCCCCAGTGGAATTAAAGAGTTACTCTGCAAAGGGAAGAGCAGTAAGAATTTCTGACTTAGCGTACTGGGGGAAATCCATTGGTGAAGAAGGGAACAGGAAAATAAAGCTCTGTCTTCAGAGTGGGAGGTAAGAATGTGTGATAGGACCAGCACTACAGTTGGAGGAGAAGCAGAAGCACTTGTGATGACCACATCCCTGAGCCCCGGGAGCACAGTGCCTACCTAAGACTGAGGCTTAATCAGAACATCAAGGAGCACTCTTCTTCCCTGATCTCCCATCAACATCCTAACAAGCACTGAGTGAAAATAACAGTGGAATAGGCTGCAAGAGCTTCCAGAGACAGATTCTCTGGGGGCCCAGCACAAAGGAGAGACCCAAAACTAAGGATGGAGCAGATATTAAGAAAACAACCACTGGAAAGCCATTCCATAATCCAGGGTTTCCCAACCCCCAGGTTGATCCACAGCCTGCTTGGAACCAGGCCGCACAGCAGGAGGTGAATGGTGGGTGAGCGAGTGACGCTTCTTCTGCCGCTCCCCATCGCTCGCATTACTGCCTGAACCGTCGATTGCATTACTGCCTGAATCATCACCCCCGCCCCCATCTGCAGAAAAATTGTCCTCCACGAAACTGGTTCCTGGTGCCAGGGAGGTTGGGGACTGCTGCCATAACCTATGCACGTGGTGTTATTAGAGAAATTTGATGCCTGTGGTGCACTGAGGTTAATTATAAGAACAAAATCCCTCAAATCTAGTCCCGTTCCTGACTAGATTAATTCAAATTCCCATGCAAAAGGCCTAGCAGAAGGAAAACTTTGCTCATCTTTAAGCATAAAAATTTGTTCACCTCAGTATCCACTGTCCAACACAAGATATCCAATTTTCAGTAAAAAAATATTAGGCAAATAGAAAGACAAGAGAAAATACTTCAAAAGGACAAAATAATATACAGAAGCATCCCAGATATGGCACAGATGTTAAAATTATCAGTCTAGGAATTTAAATATGATTAGTATGTTAAAGTCTCTAATGGAAAAGATTGACAACATGTAAGATCAAATAGATAATTTCAGCAGAGAGACGGAAACTATAAGAAAGAATGCAATGAAATGCTCGAAATAAAAAACACAGTAACAAAGATGAAGAGTGTCTTTGGGCCTATTAGTAGGCTTGACACAGCCAAGGACAGAATCAGTGAAATTGAAGATAAGTCAATAGAAATTACTCAAACTGGAATACAAAAAGGAAAGAAAACGTAGAAAAAAGAGAACATAACAGATCATTCAAGAGCTATAATATAAGTGGTATAGCATATGCATAATTGAAATCACAGAAGGAAAAGAAAGAGAAATTGAGGTAGAAGAAATATTTGAAGAAATAATGACTGAAAAATTTTCAAAATGACACACACCACATCAGACTCTAAAGCTCAGAGTACACCAAGCAAGATACATACCAAAGTACACACACACACACACACACACACACACAAACACACACTCACAGAAGCATATCACATTCAAATGGCTGAAATCAAGACACAAAGAGAACATCTTGAATGTAGAGAAAGAAGACAAATCAAATTACATACAGAGGAACAAGGATGAGAATTACAGTAAACTTATCCTCAGAAACTATGCAGGCAAGAAGACATAGAAGTGGCATCTTTAAAGTACTGAGACAAAACTGTTAACCTAGAATTCTATACCCAGTAAGAATATACTTAAAATATGCAGTAAAAATACTTTATTGGAGTGAACTATTCCAGTTTCCTATCCATTTTTTGTGTCCCCCAAATAACATGCACATATGCTCTCATGATTTTTGCTTTCCTTCTTTAAGTCTGAGAGGCTGAAGATATTCCTCCTGTTCAGGACCAACACCTCCAGCTCCTCAGAGGACTTAGTCAATTACCCCCTCCCTCCTACATACTCAACTGCAGTTTTGCTCATCTCTTTTCTATCTCTGCTTTTGGCCTTGGTAAATGAATTAGATCTTCAATTTGCTTTTGACACTGCTGCCCATGTGTACTTCTTTGGACAATTCCTCTTCTCTTCCTGATATTTATTTAAATATTTCCTTTCAGGTCTGTATGCCCCTTAAACAATGCTTTTCCCCAGGTTCCTATCTTTGGCCCACAGGATATTCTAAGACAATCTTACCTCCTTTCCAGTCTTTATCTGTTTTCTGTTTGTGTCTAAATCTCCATGTCCATTTCAGATTTCTAGTTTTAGTTTCAGAATTTTATTCAGTTGCAGGTTGGACATTCATTATCTCCACACATTTCCCAAACTAGATTCATGCACTATTCTTTCTCCTCTCTAAACATGCTTCTGCTTCTCTATTCTCTACTGCATTCGCTGCCCCAGGCATCAAACCAATGGCCTAAGCCAGAGCCCTGGGAACCTTCCTCAACTCCTTGCTCATTATCCCTCCCAACATCTAAACAAGCAACAAATGTTACTGCAGTTATCTGAGCCTTCCTCATTCCAAGTGTACTTCCTACTCTGCCAATGACTTGGGAATCACTTTATTTTTCCTTACCATTGTGGGTGTCATTAAAGTATATACCAAAGTAGAGAGGACCAGTAAAGTTATGTATGTGTTGTATATGGAAGCTAGTAACATTTGTTACTTTATCCATTTCTGTTGCAGATCTTACTTTTTCCTATTAGCAGTGTACTGTCTTGTTTTGAATCTATATATTTTCACAATTGCTTTTGATTAGAATTTAAACTAGCTCTTAAAGGCTAAATCTGCAACAAAGTAGAAGCTGACTTTATAAGTGTATGTGTGTGAGTGTAATTTCTATTACAGCCATCATTCATAATTCATTATTTTTTTAAAGAATAATTATAGTAAAGGCTGATCGTGCATATATGATTTTGTATATAAACGGATTGGATGAATGTTAGATTTTTATACTAGATATCAAGTGGAATTAGGATCTAATATGTGTGCTAACATGACTAATAATAACTTATAATTTAAAATGCAATTGTTTCATATACCATCCCAACATTTTATTCTTTTCCTCACAAAAACTTGCAGGTAGGATACGCAGTTATTTTTATCCTCATTTTACAGAGATTCAAAATGAGCCTTAGTCAGATTAAGTGAGTTAGTATGCCCACACAGCTAGTAATGGAGAAGCCTAGAGGTACTTTCCAGATCTTTTGATTCTAAATTCCTTCCTCTGGTCACTGCACCAGAGCCTCACATATGTAACTGTGTGACTGCAGGCATCAGTTATATGCTAATACACTTTTACACCATGTGTCTACTAAAAATAAATTGTAACAAACCAATTAGATTCTGCTGTTTGTAGATATACCTACAGTTGGACAACAATGTTATATGGTAAACTCCAGATGTTTTTGCATTCTGTAGTGTGACAGAAAATGGAGGAGATTTTTGTTTAGGGAGACGTTTTAATTGTGAATGGAGGCCCCCAGGCTTGTTGGAAAGAGAGGTTACATCCTAAGAAAGGTAAACCCTTTTCCATAATAAAGTGCTAGAATTTTTTAACGTGTCCGTGGCTGTTCAAGGGAGATACAGTTTGGGGAAAGGCAGTGTTCTGGAGAGCTCTGGGAAGTGAAAAGGTGGGAGAAAGCCCTTGCAGGGAAGGAGGCACATGGCAGCAGGTGGGGACTTACAAATGGTTCCCACAGCAGAGATGGCCTGGTTAAAGCCCTTTTAGGAGTACTGAGTTGACGGGTTTTAAAGATTTTATTTGTTTTATTATTTTTTTTCTCAAAACTCTCTTTAAGCCTGTAATTAGAACATCATTGTAACAATTTTGCCCCAGGGTGTGAGGAGGAAGAAGGCTATATTCACACTTGAGACAAGGGAAGAAAAGAGCAGGGAGGAAGCAGTGATGGTACATGAACTGGGACAACTGTTCAGAGGGACTTGTGACAAATACCACCTCGGTACATGCAAGTTCCTCTCCCTTGGGTATTGTCCAGAAGTAGTGGGAAGGGCTCTGAATGTCACGTGGTTATCTGGCAAGAGCGCTTTGTTCATTGTTTGTCCACAGAAGTCTGAATACTTGGGGGCAAATACTTTGTGTATGTGTGTATACACACACACACCCCTGTGTGTATACTGCTACTGGAGTTCTTGGCATAGGCTATGCTATTTCAAATTACCTTATAAAATACTTTTGTAATACAGTATTTTGTAACAAAAATGTATTGAGCACTACCAAATACCAACACATTATATATGTTTATTCATTTTAGTTAATCCTCAAAGCTATTCTGTGAGTACCATTTTTATCCCTATTTGATGGACAAACTGAGGTACAAAAATGAGCTAGGACTTAACGCTTAAAATACCTACAGTATAAATATTTGAAATAATAGCATAGAATATGAGGAAAATGCCAAAAATTCTATGTAGGTTTTAATAATAAAACTGAATAGTCAAGTTATTTAAAAATATTAAAGTTATTATATGCATACATCTTGATCAAAAGTAGATTTTAGACTTGTTGTCTGGGTATAGGGAGGGAAGGTATTAAGTTATTCAGTTTCTTTCTTATAACTGTAAATAGATTGTAAGATGGCACCTATGCAAATGGCAGTTTCTCTTAGATAATTGGCCATGTGGGCCATATGACCTTTTGAACATGTTTTTCCAAATGCTTCATTCTAATTAGAGCATGGTCTTTCAGATTTGAGTGGATTCGTCTAAGTGGCTAGATAGGTTTTCATCCTTCCTGGAAAAGAGCTTTATAAAGGACATGTGAGCTTTGGAATAGCAAGAGCTTTTATTCAAATCACTCCTTGCATGAGTTAACCCTTTCTTCTACCTCAGATCAGCATAGTCTTAATCAATGTCCCGTCTCTGCAAAAGATATTTCTCTTTACATATCCTGCACAAGATAATTTCAGGAATCAGCTAAATCTTCTTAGACATATAGGGTTTTTTGGTTTTGTTTCTTGCTCTAAAAACAATTGCTCTCTCCTTGTATTTGCAAAGGAGCAAACAAGTTTGGTTTGTGTACATTATTTTTTTTTAAATTTTATTGAAGTATAGTTGATTTACAATGTTGTGTTAATTTCTGGTGTACAGCAAAGTGATTCAGTTTTATATATATATATATATATATATATATATATATATATAAATATACACACATATACTTTTTCATATTCTTTTCCACGATGGTTTAACACAGGATATTGAATATAGTTCCCTGTGCTATACAGTAGAATCTTGTTGTTTATCCATCCTATATATACTAGTTTGCATCTGCTAGTCCCAAACTCCCAATCCTATTCTCCCCCCTTGGCAACTACAAGTCTGTTCTCTACATCTATGAGTCTTTTTCTGTTTCATCATTTGTGTCATCTTTTAGATTCCACATATAAGTGATATCACATGTATGTGTCTTTCTCTTTCTGACTTAGTTCGCTTAGTATGATAATCTCTAGGTCCATCCTGTGTACATTACTCTTGCTTAATCTTTCCATCCAGCTGATGCACACCACGAATGCCAATGTGTCGAGTCCACCTTTGATAGATGGACTCTCCTTTGTTCCAAATTCCACTATAGTTTAGTTTCTGAAGGCAACACAATTTTGCATCATCTATAAAATAGTTTATTTCAGTAATCATGATCCTGAAATATGTTGCCAGGTACATATTTTGATCCCCAAACTTGAAAATCTTTTCATGATTAGATTGTTGTGCTTTCTGTCTTTCATGGCTTTCTGTTTTCACTTGAGCTTTCCTAGTTTTATCCCCCTCTTTAAAATTAAACTACTGAATGTTTTATTTATTTCCATTACTGAATACAAAAAAATTAAAGAGTCAGATGAATGTATTCTTCAGAATTGTATAAACAGTTCATTGTAATTTAGTAAGAAGTTCTCATCTGTTATTTCATCTATGTCATTATATATCATCTGTCATTATCTGTTTCTCTCCATAGTTTTTCTGAAGCATTTTCATTCTCTTATCAAGTGCCCTCTTTTGTGTGTGTACAGAGACCTCATTGGGATAATTGCTATACAAAAAATTCATATGATGCTTTTCAATTTACAAAGTGATTTTACAAACAGTACCTTATTTGAGACTCATAATAACCTTGTAAATTAGGCTGTGTTATTATCTTTTTTTTTTTTGCAGATAAGAAAGCACTTTTATCAGGAATTGGGAAGGCATTAGCAATGAAGACTTTTAAATCCAAACCCTGAGATGTGTTTACTTTCCCTCCCTCTTTTTTGATTTGTTCCCTTCTCTTAATCCTTAAATTATGTTGACCAGTGTTCAAAGACCAGCCTATCAATTACTAGCTGTTACTGAGCTATAGTTGAGCCTTAGTTGTCTCATCCAAAAATAATATAGATTAGAATAACTACATCATACACTTGTTATGAAAACTAAACAGATAAGGCATGTTAAGATGTCTAGCACAGCACCATACCATATATAATAGTTGCATAATATATATGAGATTTCCTTTCCCCTCACTGCTATTTAAACTTTCTTTCTTCTGAAATTTAAAAATTTTTACCAAGTCACTCAGACTAGACTCTGAGAAAAATCATGATCAGTATAATTTATAAGGTAAAAATGCAGCAGAAAAGAAAGAAAAAACCTGAAGATAGAGTGAAAACTGTGACCTGTTTTCTGTGACACAAATGTGAATTTGAGTTTTAGTCTTTCAGGTAGGATAGTGCAAACTAAAAATAATTTGCATGTCCACAAAGAATTAGTGAAATAAAATTGTGTTAAAATCCAGAGGAATGGAAGTTAATGAAATAGGTTATTTTATTCTTGTTACTATAGTCTCTCAATTTTTTTAGAATCTGTCTCTGCAGTAATGAAGGGGAACAAAGGGATGGATGATAACAAAATAACTTATTTGGATTTGGAATGTGTTTTACTTGTCTTTCTCTCAGCATGGGTATGTCTGATCTCATGGGGACTTAATGAAAACAATATATTTTTGTTAACTGACTGGTGGATTAATGAATACATTAAAAAAAATGGAGTTAGAAAACTGGCCCATTTCTTCATGTCTTGCTTTAACTCAGCTTTTGCCTTTCTCCGTTCTACAGTAGAAATGAATTCTATCACACAGATAGACTCAGAAACTAACCCCAGCCAAGAATCCCTGTGTTCTTTGTGAGGGAAAAGGATTTAGGATGGTAACTGAATGTTTCAGTTGAAAAAAATTGAGCTAATTAATTTGAGATTTTTTTTTCTAAATATTGCATAAACCTATGATGAAATTGAATAATAAGCAGTGGAGGAATGCCTTTTATGTTGTTACAAGGTAATTGATGTTTTCCTTTACAGCTTCCTCATTTTTGTATTTTGCTTAACAAGGCTTTTCTACTCCAAGATTATGGATAATTTCACCCATGTTTTCTAACATTCTTATGGTTTTCTTTTTTCCCCTAAACTAGACAAACAAATTCATTTCCTTTCAATTGCATTCGATGATGAAATGATAGCTGTTTGAAACAGTTTTTAAAGATTAATAATCCTCAATGGTGAGCTGTCTTACACGTACTGTGATTGGTTATCGTACAGAAGAGGGAAAGGAGGCGTATTCCATAGTAATAAGTACGACAATAAAAGCTATATGGAGTGAACTGAGAAAATGATCATTCTTCTTTTTTCTTCTTTTCAGTCATCATGTTGCATGAGGTACAGCCATATTAGTGAATAAGTACTAACACATAAATATACATATATACATACAAACGGTGGAGTGGACTACCTATTCAGGAGGGGTTCCCAGAAGAATGGGTGGCATGAAGAGACCCATAATGTCTTGTGAGAGAGAATGGAGCCTAAGGGGGAACTTTGGTTAGAAAAGAGCCAATGGATTATTTCTAGTGAGAGATCAGAAAAGACAGGAATGATAGAGTTGGAAGAAGTGAGTCATCAAATTCTTCCTCCTGTAGATACCATGCCAAGCAGAAATTCTGCCCCAAACCCCCAGCCAGGATAACACTCTTCTTCACAAGCTTTTACTTTTAACTCTGGTAAATCTTGGTTAGATCTTTTGAGTTTTTGGTTAGTCTTTTGTGTGTGATTCTGCCCACACCTTACTTCAGTCACTGCCAGTCAACGTGGAGGTAGGCAGGGTGGTTTGCAACTTGAAATCTAGAAAATCTAGGTCCCAGGGCTTTGGCCCCAATAGCACAAACTTCTGTGGTATGAATCCTGTGCACCATCCAGTGACACCTTTAATTAACAACTGGGTTGTGGCCCTGAGTTCTGTCAAATACCTTATGTCCTCCTACAATTTCTTAAGAATCCCAGCAGAGTCTAAGTGAGCCAACATTTTCGTCACATCTTCCTTGACTATAAGTTACCTGTTGACTAAATCATTTTGTGAACGTGTTTTCATTTTTTAACATTGAGTATTTTGTCTTCTCTATAATCGAGATGTTTATCAATGCATGTAAGGAGTGACATAGACATTCAGCCGTGTATTTTTTTCTAAACTGGTATCCCCTTATTTTTGCACCATTTACTGAATAATCTATCTGTTTAATGGAAGGGGAAGTTTTTTGAATAGAAGGAGAAAAGAAAAATGACTTTCAGATTTCATGAGACTTTTTGGTTTTGCCACATAGGGGAGGCTACACTCAGCCTCCTGAAAAATTCCATTTTAAAATGATGTTTAAGTGCTAACCCATGTCTCTTGGTGATCTGCCTGTTACTTGTAAATAAAGGATTTCTTTTGAACATTTTGAACATTTAGTATTATTTTTTACTTGATGTTTATTATTATTTGTAATTTAGGAATAAATTTATTGTTGATATCTCTTAACTCATTACTTGATTCATCTCCATGTTGAGTTTGGGAAGAAGTATTTTTTTAAAATGATAATTTTCTTTAAAAATGAAGTACTACAAATGAGAAGAATAATAGGAGACACTGGAGAATAAATGGTTATTTGGAAACTAATGGGTATTAAAGACAGCTTTGAGGCATTTTGAGGTTAATATAATTAAATGATACATTCATTTCTAGGAAAACCTTCCTCAGCCAATAGATGAGGCTCCACCAGGTGGCTGCTGCTAGAAGGCTTTCCTCTCCAATACCTTCTCCTCCTCTGCGTTATGCCCAGATATCTATCGAGGTAGTGCAGGTGCTCTGGGGCCCGTCTTCTCTTCTTCTTTCCTGTTCAATGTCAATGTTCTCTTCCCCAATCTTACCCCTCTCCTGCTTATCTCAAGGCTTGGGGAGGACATGAGAAATAGCTCCTCCTTAAAATAATTGTAAGAAATAAGCTTATAGTCTTGCTTACTAAGGACATACAACACCCAGTAGAGGAGGTATCTTTTCAGAGTCTCAATATGGTCAGTTACTTTGCATTTCCATCCCTTGTCATCCCTTTCCAGCGCCCTGCTACAGCTGAAGTGCTTCCCTGAAGTGAGGAGAACAATTATTATAATCATCAGAAGAGAACAGATATAGAGTAATTTGGGATCACTCAGTCCTTTGTCCATCTGCTTTTTCTGTCTATAGAATCAGACCCACATGTGCTTCTGCACTTGGGTAAATATAAAGATGGATTTCCTATTAGAAAGAGCAAAGAATTCCAGAAAAGGCCACTCAAGATACCAAGTTTCTCAGAGGAAATGAATGATTTCTAACCCTGCCCAATGAGAAAATAAGTAGGAGTAGGCTCAAGAAATTTCTCAAGAGGAAAAGATGTAGAGTAATAAATAGGCAAGACAAGAGGGATAGAAATAGAAGGAATGGGGAGAATGATGATGGAAAGGAGAAGTAAGCACACTTAGACATTTTATAAAACTGAAAAAAAAGCAGTTGATGAAACAATATAACTAGCCCAGGGTTTATCCCAGACTTTGAATTAAAAAGAGATGCCTAAGCCCATCTTTTTCCTTATTCCTACATCTTTTTCCTTCTTTCAAAATGACCTTGAATTTCAGTTTGGTAGGTTTTGGTGCAGCTGTTATTTGATAACAACACATTGTGTTTTTCAATTTACTTAGATTGTTTAAAAAACAGATAACTGAAAACCATCTGTTTGTGTTTCTGTGTAATTTGTTCTCAGGACAGGGACTAATAAAAAAATCATTGAAAATCCTGCTAGGAAAGCCTCTCATTAATTTAAGGAGTTCTACCAACTCAGTCTGTAGTACCAGGTGAAAAGGGTTCCAAGCATGGAGATTTCTGGGAGAAGCAGAAAATTAATTTCTTCCTTTCCCCTTTGTGGTTGAGTGGCATTGTTTTTATTCTCCTGGCGGTGTCTCTCGCAATGTAATGTGCATTTGAATCATCGGGAAAAATGCATATTATTAAAGTTTACCCCATGAGACTTTGGTCAGTCTGTCTGGGAAGGTCAGGAACCTCCATAGTTAAACAATTCTCCAGAAGATTTGGATGTAGTCCAAGGACCACAGTTGGATGAACATTGCTTCTTAGAATGATAAATCTGTATTGTATTTTGGGGAGGCAAATTCAGGACAGGTATTCTGCAGCTCAACTATTACTACCAAGAACTAAATAAAAAATACACACACACACACACACAATCCCCAGAACAACTCAAATAGCATAACAACAAAACAAATGGCTCAAAGCAAAGCAAGACCCAACAATGGATTTTAAAAAGGTTCTTAGAGATATAATAGAATCTGATCAAACTCAGCTACTGAGACAAATAGGCCAACTTTATGTTGATGTGGAGGAGTAATGGAAAACCTTTCAAAGGATCATAGTTAATTGCAGTTATTGACACCAAGCCTTGGGTTCTGGGAAGCATTATCAGTTTTACACTACTCTGCCATATGTGGGACATGCTGAGTAAATCTATTTTGTTGAAGTCCCTTTTGTAATACTGTGCTGAATTTTGTTGGGTATATATTCTATTTTTTGGTTTTAACTTAAGGTTTTAACTTAAAAATATTCTCCCCTGCACTTTTTCCCCCTAACATTCTAAAGGACATAATACAGCTTTTCACTTGTTAATAGTGGAAGACTGGGTGGATTTACTCACTAGAAAACGGTGGTGGGTTTAGCAGGCTGGATCTTTCTCAAGGACATGGATTCTATCACTAAAGATGGATGTGATTTCTGGATGACCATTAGACCGCATTGTGCCTCAGTATTCTCCTGTGTGAATTGGGGGCAGGGCGTAGTAGATGATGTCTGTGGTCCTCTCTAACGATAAATAAAAATAATGTGCTGAGCGCTTTCATCTGTTCTCTCATGTGACCCTCACTAAGCCCTTCATCTCTAGGGAGGAAGATTGTCATTAGAGATAAATTAAAAAGAAGATAGATTTAACAGTACCTGAGTTCACTCGCAGGTGGTAGTGATGAATTCTAACCCATATCTTTTCGCTGGCTAGGGTTGGGTTGTGAGTGGTCTTATTTGTGATTTCTTTGTCCTGGACTATCTGTTAATAATTGACTTGGAGTGGAGTGTAGGACTGTGAAGGCGAGGGGAGAAGGAAGCTGCAAGTTTGCCCAGATAAGGAAAATTATTGTTGGGCTGCTTCAACTATGGAATCAAGAAAATGGCTGCTATTTGTGCCTCTTGCCATTAGGTGGGGCAGTTGAAGAGTGGGAAAATAGCATTTTCAAGGGAAGTGATTTGTACTCAAAGTTTTTCTCTGAAAGTAAGTGGTAAATTAGACCTTCCTTTTATAGAGTCCAAACTCTAAAAGTGACCAGACTCTTAGTTTCTTTTAAAATTCTATCAGCGAGGAAGAAGGGGCATATGGGTGATAATGTAATATAATACTCAGGTTTTAATTTTAATATAAAACTCCCATTTAGGATTCAAAAGCCAAAATGGAGTCTGAAGTCAACTTATATATTAAACTTTCCCAGAAAAGTAAGTAAAGTGTGTGAGGTTGGGAGAGCAAAATAACAAGTTTATGAAAGTCCAGAAAGAGGAAAGGAGCCATGGCAGTTACTGCAGCCCTCTTCTCAATGCCTGTTGATTTCCTTTAGCATCCTGGGTACTTAACTGTTTCCCTCTCCTTCCACTTTCTTTTAGAAAAGTCCATGCCAATTAATTTACCTGACACTTAATGGATAATTCATTAAGAAAACCTTTTGTACCAAGCACATCATGATGAATTTTGACTGCTGATGCTACTTGGGCTCTGCTTTGAAGTGTTTTTATTGACCCACTTATAAAGTTGCTTGCATAGAACTTAAAAAAATAACTTAGGAAAATTTCAGACCAGCTCTTTAAAGAATAGTGACTTTATACTTACATTTGTCAATATCTACGTTTAGGGAAAAGTCTAAGAGATGTGGAGAGGAAGACAAGAATACTAGAGGTAGGTGAGAGAAGTATTCCTGGTTACTTGTGCTGTATTTTCTTAAAGAGTCCATAGGGCTATACTATTGAAGATAGAGGAGAAATAGTAGATTTGGAAATTTACCTTTCAGATCAAAGAAGCTTTTCATGAGATGAAGCAATGGAATTTGGTAGTTTAGAAAAGAAGAATTAATGAGGAAATCTATTCAATAAATACTTGAATAGATGAGTGGTCCAGCAAAATGTTTTCTGACTTTCCCTAACATGTGTATATTTATTAGTATTTTTGTTTGAAGTAGCTAAAATTCCCTGCAACTCACAGAGCTCTACCTTTTTATCAATTCCACATTCCCAGGAAATTTGCATGAGCTTTTTAGAGGATTATAAAATGTAGGAGTAACTAAATTTGATCTGAATTTCTAACGTTTCAAATGATGCTCATTTGCACAAAGAAACTTGAGAGCACACTGGATTTGTACATTGCTATAATTTTAAGTGGTAATCAACATCACTATAAGATTCTCCTAACAACTTCTTCCTCAATTTCCAAGAAGCCGGTGAAAGAAAGAGATTAGAATCAAGTTTGGGCTGCTTTGCCCAGTTGAGTAGTATATGGTGCTAATTAAGTTAACAGTGAAAATATTGAAATAAATATTGAGTATATGATATGTACTAGGCACCCAGCTAAGCATGTAATTAGTTCATGAAATTCTCACAATAATCTTATGAGTTTAGTACTGTTAATTAACACCATTTTTTTCTTCATAGGGTTGAGTCTCAATCCATCTGGTTTATATATATTCAGAGAAAAACTGAATCTAATGGCCAGGATTAAAGCCAACTTGCTAAGATTATCTGAGTATACATATATCTGGGTAAACAAATAATAATACATCGCATTATTATTTAGAGGAAAAGGCTAAATGTATTTGGAGCAGTGATATAGGTTTGGGTGACCCAGTAGTTAAGGATCATCATGCTTTCTGAGAAGAAAGGGAATAAAACCTAAGAAACTTAAGATCTTATATTGATTTTGTTTAGTGCCAAATTCTGTAGATGTTGACTATCTTTCTTTTTTTCTTTTTTATCATAATATGTTAACTTTTAATTCAGTCATTTTTGTCATAAGTTTGTGTCATATAATATTTGTTAATACAGTATGTTTGTATTATATTAAATGAAATAATGACAGTAAAATACTTAGCATGGTGCCTGATATGTTATACATGGCTAATAAAGGTTAGCTGTTACCGCTAGAATTACATCATGCTGTCCATTAAGGGTTTCTAAGAGAGAAGACAAGGATTGTTGAAATTTTAGTGAGTTGGTTTTCTCCACTCCAGACTTCTCCATTAATTTATTTGACCTCAAGGAGATTTTAGCTGCTTAAAAACAATTAATGGGAACTGAGATTATGACATAATTGTGAATTGTTTATATATCCATTTTGTTTTTTCTTCATACCAGAAACACATTTGTGTTCATGTTTGTCTGTTTTAAAATCTTGACCAGACAAACTTACTGGAGAGAATCCATGCCTTTGGGTTGAAAATCCCTGCCATTTGTCAGTTTTCCCATAGGTATAGTTATGTGAATGGCAGTTGCATGGATATAGATTTCATGCAGAAGAGTTTTACTTTTATACCCGTTTTAGACCTTGATTGTTTCCTGACTTTGCCTCTTCTAAATTGCTCTCATTTGTGAAATCTGGACAGTAACAGCAGTGCCGTAGGTATGTGGTAGCTGCTAGTGAGGAAACACATGTGCAGTGCTTGTTGCAAGCCTGCACAAGACGGAGCTCAATCCTTGGAGGAGGTATAGCTGTGGCCATGGTGGTGGGAGTTAGAAGGTGTTACAATAAAGAGCAAAATGCCTTGTTGTCCACTGTTTCTGCTGGGGAAACTGGCTTTTATTAGTGGTGTACAGAGGCAAAAGTCAGATAATAGCAAGAATTTTCTGAGGGGATCTTTCTTTTTTTTAAATCACAATTTAGGAGAGAAAACTCCTATAAATGGGCCAGTAGACTCATAAATAATTTTTGTTTTATTTCATTAGAGAGAACTTATCCTTAACCACTTGTCTAAAATAACACCCTCTTCATTTTCTAACTCTTCACCTTCTTTATTTTTGCCTTGTAGTACTAATCACAACCTGACACATTTTATGGTAATTTTTTTATGGATTGTTTCTCCCCACTAGCTTCATAAGGGCAGATAATTTATTTGCTTTGTTCACTGATGTTTCTCTATAGCCTAGAACACTCCTGGCACCTAGTAGATGTTCAATAGACATTTGGATAATGAATGTATAAATGAAATAAGGAAATTCATGTGGCTAATAAATAATTGAAAAATACTCTGCTTTGCAAGAAACCAATGAAAGTAAAAACAATGTTCATCTATCAGTGAGTGATATGTACACAAAAACATGTATATCCAGTGCTCATTAGGGTGAAGTCAAACAGGCATTCATACAAATTTGGAAAATATCTTGCTGGAAAGTATATTGTAAATATGTGTGTCTTTAAAAATATCTCTATACCGTATTTTAATTCTAGGAATGTACTTACAAAAAAAATCCAAAATTAAAAAGTAGTCTTTGTTGAACAAAAGTCTTTACTCAACACTACCGATTTAGGCATTTAGTAAATGCCTCAAGGGAGAGGGAATCATTAAATAAATTATGATACATCACTCTCATGGTATACTATGTAAACATTAGATTTAGGTTTACTAAGAGTTTTTAAAACACAGGAAAGCTGAGACCATGAATTTAAGTTAATTTTAAAAACAGCATGAAAATAGGAATATATGATATTATTTTAAAAGCATACATAGAAATAACTAGTTGAAATTTTGCCAAAATATTAACAGAGACTGGGGCAGATAGAATTGTAGTTGATTTTGTTTTACATTTCTTTATACTTTTATTTTCCAAGTTTTCTGGAACAAAACTTTTATAACTGAGAAATCTTTATTTTAGACTGATGATAATCTAGAACTGATTATGTTTTATACTGTGGACTTATGGATTTTCATGAAGAAATTAATATAGACTAATATTACTTTTATTATCTAAGAATGTGCATGTAACTTAAGAATTTCTAAGTAAAATTAAATTTTAGCAAATCACTGAGACTTCTAGGGGAATGCCCACTATGGGAATAAGAAGATCTAAAGTCTAAGGAATATTAGCATATCCTTTTAACCATCAAAAATGTTTTCAACTTTGGATTCTGATCGATGAAAAGAGAGGAGTAACTTGGATTTAATAACTGGATATATACTACACGGTATTAGAAGGCAGCAGGACCTTCCAGGAAGTGGTAGGAGCAACAATGACTATGGTTATATCTTGTGGTGGCTAATCCAGGTTCTAGACAAAATGTTCTTTCTAGCCTCTTTTTCTAGCAGCTTTGAAGACTGAATCCTCGATTCCTGGATTGTGAGGCACATTTCCAATTCTGGCCTTGCCCCCAGCATTCCTAGCCCCTAAATTGACCAGCTTGACTACACAGGCTCCTCTTTCTCATGATCTGTGTCACTGACCAGAGATTGTGAAACTCAGCCAGCACACTGGGGCAGCAGGCCAAAGCACAACATTTAATAAGAAGGCTTTCCTATCATTTGATTCACTTAGTTCAAAGCTGAATGAGCTATTGGATTTGGTTCAAGAACATGCCCTAATTCTTGGGCTGGTTCTCAGACCTTCAGAAGTGGAAGGCCTTTGAAATTGTTTGATATTCAGTGTTGAGAGAGGAGGGAAGATGCAAGAAGAAAATGAATTCTACCTGAACTTCTGCAGTTATAATCTACTGTCCTATCATTTGTTGATGTAAAGGTCTATGTGTTGTTGTAAATCATTTCCATGCAGCCTAGCACAGTGCCTGTCATGTAGTATATGCTTGATAAATATTTATCAAGTGAATTTCAAACACTTCATTTTCTTTGTTTAATCCATTCATGTCATAGAGCCATTGCATTTTTTTACTAATAATTTTAGAATACAAAACTTACTCCACAGTTGAATCCAGAATATGTAAACAACTACTGTAAATCAATAAGAATGAGACAGATATCCCAATAGGAAAATAAACAAAAGACTTGAAGAGACACTTCCCCAAAGAGGATATCCAAAAGGTCAATAAACATATGAAAAGGGGCTCAATCTGATCATCAAGGAAAAACAAAACTACTGTAGCACCAAACACCCACAAGAATTGCTAAAATAAAAAAGGCAATACCTAGCGTTGATAAGAATGTGGAGCAAACAGAACCCTCAGTCCCTGTCTTTGAGGTTATGCATTGGTACATGCACTTTGGAAATCTGTTTGGCAGTATTTACTCAAAGCTGAACATGCATATATCCTATGACCCGGCAATTCCACTCCACGGAACATGCCAAACATAGCTGCATGCAGATGTTCGTCAAAAGATTGCACCAAAATGCTCATAGTTGCACTATTTATAATAGACAACTGGAAAGTACCCAGTTTCCCATTAAAGAAAGAACCAATGACTAAATTGTAATATATTCACACAATGTAATACTAATCAGCCATGAGAATGAATGAATTACAGCTACGTTCAAAAATATCGATAAATCTCCCAGACATAAGTTTGTCAGGCACAGAAAAGTGCATGGTTTCTGATTCCATTTACATTAAGTGCAAAAATAAAGTAAAACTATATTTTGGTGCTAGCCATAAAGAGAATGGTTATGGGGGGAGTGCTAATGACTAGAAAAGGGGCACGTGGGGGACATTCAGGGTGTTGATAATACTCTGTTTTCTCACCTGGGTGCTGATTGTATGGTGTACTCTTTGTAAAAGTTTACTTAGCTGTGTGTATATGATTTGTGCATTTTTTGATATGTATGTTATTTTTCAATAGAAAGTTAAAAGAATTTTTATCATTTTTTTCAATTAACTCACCAAATTTTGATTTTGAGCTTATTATATAATTTTGTATAGGTTTTATCTATTTTTTTTTTATACAGCAGGTACTTATTAGTCATCAGTTTGATACACATCAGTGTATACATGTCAATTGCAATCACCCAATTCATCACACCCCTACCCCCACCCCCCCACAGCTTTCCCCCCTTGGTGTCCATACGTTTGTTCTCTACATCTGTGTCTCAATTTCTGGCCTGCAAACTGGTTCATCTGTACCATTTTTTTAGTTTCCACATATATGCGTTAATATACAATATTTGTTTTTCTCGTTCTGACTTACTTCACTCTGTATGACAGTCTCTACGTCCATCCACGTCTCAACAAATGACCCAGTTTCGTTCCTATTTATGGCTGAGTAATATTCCATTGTATATATGTACCACATCTTCTTTATCCATTCGTCAGTCGATGGGCATTTAGGTTGCTTCCATGTCCTGGCTACTGTAAATAGTGCTGCAGTGAACATTGAGGTGCATGTGTTTCTTGAATTATGGTTTTCTTTGGGTACATGCCCAGTAGTGGGATTGCTGGGTCATATGGTAATTCTATTTTTAGTTTTTTAAGGAACCTCCGTACTGTTCTCCATAGTGGCTGTATCAGTTTACATTCCCACCAACAGTGCAAGAGGGTTCCCTTTTCTCCACACCCTCTGCAGCATTTGTTGTTTGTAGATTTTCTGATGATGCCCATTCTAACTGGTGTGAGGTGATACCTCATTGTAGTTTTGATTTGCATTTCTCTAATAATTAGTGAGGTTGAGCACCTTTTCATGTGCTCCTTGGCCATCTGTATGTCTACATTGGAGAAATGTCTATTTAGGTCTTCTGCCCATTTTTGGATTGGGTTGTTTGTTCTTTTCATATTGAGCTCCATGAGCTGTTTATATATTTTGGAGATAAATCCTTTGTCTGTTGATTCATTTGCAAATATTTTCTCCTATTCTGAGGGTTGTCTTTTCGTCTTGTTTATGGTTTCCTTTGCTGTGCAGAAGCTTTTAAGTTGCATTAGGTCCCATTTCTTTATTTTTGTTTTTATTTCCATTACTCTAGGAGGTGGATCAAAAAAGATATTGCTGTGATTTATGTCAAAGAGTGTTCTTCCTATGTTTTCCTCTAAGAGTTTTATAGTGTCTGGCCTTACATTTAGGTCTCTAATCCATTTTGAGTTTATTTTTGTGTATGGTGTTAGGGAGTGTTCTAATTTCATTCTTCTACATGTAGCTGTCCAGTTTTCCCAGCGCCACTTATTGAAGAGACTGTCTTTTCTCCATTGTATATCCTTACCTCCTTTCTCATAGATTAATTGACCATAGGTGCGTGGGTTTACCTCTGGGCTTTCTGTCTTATTGCATTGATCTATGTTTCTGTTTTTGTGCCAGTACCATATTGTCTTGTTTACTGTGTAGCTGTGTAGTATAGTCTGAAGTCAGAGTCTGATTCCTCCAGCTCCGTTTTTTTCCCTCAAGACTGCTTTGGGTATTCAGGGTCTTTTGTGTCTCCATACAAATTTTAAGATTTTTTGTTCAAGTTCTGTAAAAAATGCCAGTGGTAATTTGATAGGGATTGCATTAAATCTGTAGATTGCTTTGGGTAGTATAGTCATTTTCACAATATTGATTCTTCCAATCCAAGAACATGGTATATCTCTCCATCTGTTGGTATCATCTTTAACTTGTTTATCAGTGTCTTATAGTTTTCTGCTTACAGGTCTTTTGTCTCCCTAGGTAGCTTTATTCCTAGGTATTTTATTCTTTTTATTTCAGTGGTAAATGGGAGTGTTTCCTTAATTTCTCTTTCAAATTTTTCATCATTAGTGTATAGGATTGCAAGAGATTTCTGTGCATTAATTTTGCATCCTGCAACTTTACCAAATTCATTGATTAGCTCTAGTAGTTTTCTGGTGGCATCTTTTGGATTCTCTAGTATAGTATCAAGTCATCTGCAAACAGTGACAGTTTTACTTCTTCTTTTCCAATTTGTATTCCTTTTATTTCTTTTTCTTCTCTGATTGCCATGGCTAGGACTTCCAAAACTATGTTGAATAATAGGGGTGAGAGTGCACATCCTTGTCGTGTTCCTGATCTTAGACGAAATGCTTTCAGTTTTTCACCATTGAGAATGATGTTTGCTGTGGGTTTGTCATATGTGGCCTTTATTATGTTGAGGTAGGTTCCCTCTATGCCCACTTTCTGGAGAGTTTTTATTATAAATGCATGCTGAATTTTGTCAAAAGCTTTTTCTGCATCTATTGAGATGATCATATGGTTTTTATTTTTCAATTTGTTAATATGGTGTATCACATTGATTCACTTGCATATATTGAAGAATCCTTGCATCCCTGGGATAAATCCCACTTGATCATGGTGTGTGATCCTTTTAATGTGTTGTTGGATTCTGTTTGCTACTATTTTGCTGAGGATTGTTGCATCTATATTCATGAGTGATATTGGTCTGTAATTTTCTTTTTTTGTAGTATCTTTGTCTGGTTTTGGTATCAGGGTGATGGTGGCCTCATAGAATGACTTTGGGATATTCCTTCCTCTGCAATTTTTTGGAAGAGTTTGAGAAGGATGGGTGTTAGCGCTTCTCTAAATGTTTGATAGAATTCCCCTGTGAAGCCATCTGGTCCTGGACTTTTCTCTGTTGGAAGATTTTTAATCACACTTTCAATTTCATTACTTGTGATTGGTATGTTCATATTTTCTATTTCCTCCTGGTTCAGTCTTGGAAGGTTATACCTTTCTAAGAATTTGTCCATTTCTTCCAGGTTGTCCATTTTATTGTCATAGAGTTGCTTGTAGTAGTCTCTTCAGATGCTTTGTATTTCTGTGGTATCTGTTGTAACTTCTCCTTTTTCATTTCTAAATTTATTGATTTGAGTCCTCTCCCTCTTTTTCTTGATGAGTCTGGCTAATGGTTTATCAATTTTGTTTATCTTCTCAAATAACCAGCTTTTAGTTTTATTGATCTTTATTGTTATTTTCTTTGTTTCTATTTCATTTATTTCTGCTCTGATCTTTATGATTTCTTTCCTCTGCTAACTTTGGGTTTTGTTTGTTCTTTCTCTTCTTCCTTTAGGTGTAATGTTAGATTATTTATTTGAGATTTTTCTTGTTTCTTGAGGTAGGCTTGTATAGCTATAAACTTCCGTCTTAGAACTGCTTTTGCTGCATCCAATAGGTTTTGGATTGTCGTGTTTTCATTGTCATTTGTCTCTAGGTATTTTTTGATTTCCTCTTTGATTTCTTCAGTGATCTCTTGGTTATTTAGTAATGTATTTTTTAGCCTCCACGTGTTCGTGTTTTTTCCATTTTTTCCCTTGTAATTCATTTCCAATATCATAGCGTTGTGGTCAGAAAAGATGCTTCATATTATTTCAATTTTCTTAAATTTACTGAGGCTTGATTTGTGACCCAAGATGTGATCTATCCTGGAGAATGTTCCGTGCGCACTTGAAAAGAAAGTGTAATCTGCTGTTTTTGGATGGAATGTCCTATAAATATCAATTAAATCTATCTGGTGTATTGTGTCATTTAAAGCTGTGTTTCCTTATTTATTTTCATTTTGGATGATCTGCCCATTGGTGTAAGTGAGGTGTTAAAAGTCCCCCACTCTTATTTTGTTACTGTCGATTTCCTCTTTTACAGCTGTTAGCAGTTGCCTTATGTATTGAGATGCTCCTATGTTGGGTGCATATCTATTTATAATTGTTATATCTTCTTCTTGGATTGATCCCTTGATCATTATGTAGTGTCCTTCCTTGTCTCTTGTAACATTCTTTATTTTAAAGTCTATTTTATCTAATATGAGTATTACTACTTCAGATGTCTTTTGATTTCCATTTGCATGGAATATCTTTTTCCATCCCCTCACTTTCAGTCTGTATGTGTCCCTAGGTCTGAAGTGGTTCTCTTGTAGACAGCATATAGAAGGGTCTTGTTTTTGTATCCATTCAGCAAGCCTGTGTCTTTTGGTTGGAGCATTTAATCCATTCACATTTCAGGTAATTATCAATATGTATGCTCCTATGACCATTTTCTTAATTGTTTTGGGTTTGTTTTTGTAGGTCCTTTTATTTTCTCGTGTTTCCCACTTAGAGAAGTTCCTTTAGCATTTGTTGTAGAGCTGGTTTGGTGGTGCTGAATTCTCTTAGCATTTGCTTGTCTGTAAAGCTTTTGATTTCTCCATGCAATCTGAATGAGATCCTTGCTGGGTAGAGTAATCTTGGCTATAGGTTCTTCCCTTTTATCACTTTAAGTATATTATGCTACTCTCTTCTGGCTTGTAGAGTTTCTGCTGAGAAATCAGCTGTTAACCTTATGGGAGTTCCCTTGTATGTTATTTGTTGTTTTTCCCTTGCTGCTTTCAATAATTTTTCTTTGTCTTTAATTTTTGCCAATTTGATTACTATGTGTCTCAGCGTGTTTCTGCTTGGGTTTATCCTATATGGGACTAACTGCGCTTCCTGCACTTGGGTGGCTATTTCGTTTCCCATGTTAGGGAAGTTTTCGACTATAATCTCTTCAAATATTTTCTCGGGTCCTTCCTCTCTCTCTTCTATTTCTGGGACCCCTATAATGCGAATGTTGTTGCATTTAATGTTGTCCCAGAGGTCTCTTAGGCTGTCTTCATTTCTTAACATTCATTTTTCTTTATTGTCTTCTGCAGCAGTGAATTCCACCATTCTGTCTTCCAGGTCACTTATCCATTCTCCTGCCTGAGTTATTCTGCTACTGATTCCTTCTAGTGTAGTTTTCATTTCAGTTATTGTATTGTTCATCTCTGTTTGTTTGTTCTTTAATTCTTCTAGGTGTTTGTTAAACATTTCTTGCATCTTCTCGATCTTTGCCTCCATTCTTTTTCCGAGGTCCTGGATCATCTTCACTATCATTATTCTGAATTCTTTTTCTGGAAGGTTGCCTATGTCTACTTCATTTAATTGTTTTTGTGGGGTTTTATCTTGTTCCTTCATCTGGTACATAGCCCTCTGCCTTTTCATCTTGTCTACCTTTCTGTGAATGTGGTTTTTGTTCCACACGCTGCAGGATTGTAGTTCTTCTTGCTTCTGCTGTCTGCCCTCTGGTGGATGAGGCTATCTAAGAGGCTTGTGTAAGTTTCCTGATGGGAGGGACTGGTGGTGGGTAGAGCTGACTGTTGTTCTGGTGGGCAGAGCTCAGTAAAACTTTAATCTGCTTGACTGCTGATGGGTGGGGCTGGGTTCCCTCCCTGTTGGTTGTTTGGCCTGAGGCAACCCAACACAGGAGCCGACCTGGGCTGTTTGGTGGGGCTGATGGAAGACTCTGGGAGGGCTCACGCCAAGGAGTACTTCCCAGAACTTCTGCTGCCAGTGTCCTTGTCCCCATGGTGAGCCACAGCCACCGCCCCGCCTCCGCAGGAGACCCTCCAACACTAGCAGGTAGGTCTGGTTCAGTCTCCCCTGGGGTCACTGCTTCTCCCCCTGGGTCCCGATACGCACACTACATTTTGTGTGCCCTCCATGAGTGGAGTCTCTGTTTCCCCCAGTCCTGTCGAAGTCCTGCAATCAAATCCCACTAGGCTTCAAAGTCTGATTCTCTAGGAATTCCTCCTCCCGTTGCCTACCCCCAGGTTGGGAAGCCTGACGTGGGGCTCAGAACCTTCACTCCAGTGGGTCGACTTCTGTGGTATAAGTGTTCTCCAGTCTGTGAGTCACCCACCCAGCAGTGACGTGATTTGATTTTGCTGTGATTGTGCCCCTCCTACCGTCTCATTGTGGCTTCTCCTTTGTCTTTGGATGTGGGGTATCTTTTTGGTGAGTTCCAGTGTCTTCCTGTCGATGCTTGTCCCGCAGCTAGCTGTGATTCTGGTGTTCTTACAAGAGGGGGTGAGAGCACGTCCTTCTACTCTGCCATCTTGGTTCCAGTGTTGCTTATTATATAATTTTGATCGTATAAACTTAGCCCCAGAGTGTCTCCTGATGTGAGCTCATGATGCCATGGGAAACATTAACTGTTAAATCCTCTGCCTGAAATGTTTACGATGGAAGAGTAGAGTTTTGTTTTGTTTTGTTTTTAACATAAGAGAGCGAAGGGGAAAATATTTTGCTTTGAAGAGAGATTTTTGAAGTTTTTTTTCTCTCTGAGTTTAATCATTTGTTCAACCTCCTCATTCACATTGAGAAAGGAATGTATATTTTGAAAGAGGGAATAGAGCAATACAGTTATTAAATAACTAGGGTGAGTTATCACATAATCCAGATTGTGAATTGTTGACAAGTGACTCTACATTGTAAGAACTTATTTGGTTATTTTTTTATTGTTTTAATGTTAGAAACATAAGTCTCTCTTTGTCAACACTAGTGTGTCCAGCAAAGTGTCTACATGAGCTTTTTCCAAGTTCCCATTTATGATAAGGAGCTCTGGGGCATGAATACACCCACACTTTTGCCTACATATATAGAGATAACAAACTCATCTGGTTACCTAGTTACCTTTTATTGTGTATTCACATTTTTCCCAACCCTCAGGGTTATAGTTGAAAAAGATAAGAATGCTTGGCCATCCTCTGAAGGAGGTGTATGAGCTTTATTATTGAGGCGAAGTCTTCTACCTTTGTTTACATGAAAACCTAGTAGTCAGGGACCTTGTCATATCTATTTTCTGTAAAGTACTTTCTGCACTTGTCAAGATCAATAACTGGATTTGTAATGACAGAGAGCACAGAATTCAGCCTTCAGAATAGAAATGGCTGTTTATTTACTCGTGGAAGTATTCCTTCTGACGCTCTTCCGCCACTGAGTATAGATTCTGTCTGAGAGGCACTTTTTAAAACTTTTCACCAATTTTTCATGTTATCTAGCATCTCTGCGAACTATCCATTTAATTATAATAACAGTAATACTGCATGACAGATTTTAATATTTTATAGTTTACAAAATATTTTCCACCTGAATTTTCCTGTTGGACTTTGACAGAGTCCTATAATGTGGTTGTGTATTATGCCATTTTGCAGATGAAGAAACTGAGACTCAGAGACAGAGCTTAGTTTGCATAGCTAAGATGTATCAAAGGCAGGCTTTCCAGCCTAGTCCAGAGCTTTTTCTATTTTATTCCACCCCTGTAAGTTTCACCTTTCATATAGCACTATAGAATAAAAATTATGGATTTAGCATATTATTTAGTTCATTCAGTATATATGATATGCTTTCTGTGTGCCAAATATTGGTGCAGGTGTTGGAGATACAATGATGAACAAGATGGAAGCAGTCCTATCTTGATGGAGCTCATAGCGAGTGGTGGGAGTACAGACAAATAACTGAGCAATTAAAATGGGAAGGTGCACCCTGTTTTTATCTTCTTCCATGTACTATGCTAGGATCTACATAGGGTGTCATGGGAATACACAGGAAGGGCACATGACCTTGTATGGTTAAAAGCTTTCACTCTTTTTCTAAAGGCTTCTATTAAATGATACCAGAAAATAGAATCTACTAGATATTCTAGAGGGCCAGTTGTAAGGGGAAAGTAATATTTGAGCAACATGCTTGAAAATTACATTCAGTGGAAAAGGAAGATTATAACCCAATAAAAGTAGCTGTTAGCCTAAAGGTGAGTGGCCATGAGTCAGTGTCTGGATTTCAAAATGTAACCCTGAAAAAGAAAAGAAGGGAAACAGGCTTACAGCAAAAATTGGATTAGGCTCAACTGTATTGACCACAGTTTTAAACATAGACAGCTCTGAGGTATCATCAAACACTCATGATGAAACACTGCATTTTTGTTTGTGAAGATTCTCCATAGCAAAATTCCTCCATCTGTCTTTAACTTGCCCAGAAAGAATCAACACCCCTAAGACTTCTTGGGGCTCAAACTATGGCTATGTTCTGTCCAAAGCCCTTTGAATTTCTGGTTGAATGCAAATGTACATTAGGGTTTGACTCTAGAAGTCACACTTATCAGTCATTACTTATGTGTACATCCTGCTATAAGCTCCCAACAACAGCCATGTCCTTGTGCTTAACGATTACAGGAAGAAGGTAACTGTTGAGGACGTTGTTTCTGAGCCTGAGATCTGTGGAAAGTTTTCAGGAAATCCTTGAGCTCCAAGAAGTGGTGTGCAAAATTGTAATGGCTCCTCTGTGCATTCTCCTGGGGAGTATACCCACAGCTTTCATTAGAGACTTAAAGGGATCTGTAGGCTTTACCCTCCATACCCTCCTCTCCAAAAAAAAAAAAAATGGTGGCGACTCTTGTGGTAGTGACTCTTCTTTGGTGGCAAGAGGCAATAAAATAGCCGTTTGAACATCAGATTATTTGGATACATCGTCGAAAATAGGCATCTAGAGAAACATTCTGTTGTAGCCAGCCTCTAAGATGGCCTCCAGTGATCCCCTTTCACATTGAACCAAGGTTGATCTCTGTGACCAACAGCATACAGCAGAAGTAATGGTATGTCACCTCTGAGATTAGGTTATAGAAGACTGTGGCTTCTGTCTTGAGTGTTTTCTCACTGAGAGTCATCAGAGAGATGGGGGGAAGCCAGTCATGACTTGTCTTCCCAAGTCATGAAGACACTCAGATGTGTTCTTCAAATCAAGAAGAAGCCAACACGATAAGGCATGGAGGCCTCTTGCCAACAGGCAGCAAAGAGCCGAGGCCTGCCAACAACCATGTGAGTGCCTGTGGCAAGATTCTCCAGCCCCGCTGAGCCTTGAGATGACTGGCCGCTTAACTGCAAGCCCTTGAAAGACGCTGCACACGAACCACCCGACTAAGGTGCTCCTGCATTTACCATCCTCAGAAGTTGTGTGAGATAATAGATGTTTGTTGTTTTAAGCTGCTACGTTTGGGGATAATTTGTTACATAGCAACATATACCTAAGGCACATTATCTTGACTCATCACTATAAAAAGAAAAGTGAGTATGTAAAAAATGGTGTTTGTAAAATACCAACTTCCCTGTTAATCCTGGGAAATTAGAGCTGGAAATAAGCACATGCAAGGCACTTCTTTCCTCCTGGTGGTAAATAGTGCAGTGTGGCCCATTCACAGCCAGCACTTGGGAACCTGTGTGATCCCCACAGCAAGGAACACCCTCAGGACAGAAGCAAACAATTTTTCTTTTCAGTGATTTCTTTGTTTCCTTTTAAAAGGCACTGGCTTTCAAATATCTCCTGGGTAAATCTTATATTTCCACCAAACATGATCAACTCACCAGAGAATTCATACTTTGCCAGTGATCATGGGAGTCACTAACATAATCTTTTACAGCAACAATTGTCATCTTTTTCTTGTTACCGTTGTGGTTCCTTCTTTATTAGGAAGCCAGCTGGTCCAGCTGATCCAGTTCTTCGGCTGCCAAGGGCATTTTTCTAAAACAGTCTTTTTTTTTTTTTTTTTGTGGTACGCGGGCCTCTCACTGTTGTGGCCTCTCCCGTTGTGGAGCACAGGCTCCGGACGCGCAGGCTCAGCGGCCGTGGCTCACGGGCCCAGCCGCTCCGCGGCATGTGGGATCTTCCCGGACCGGGGCACGAACCCATGTCCCCTGCATCGGCAGGCGGACTTTCAACCACTGCGCCACCAGGGAAGCCTGAAAATGAATATTTTACTCCCAATTACTCTGGAAAGAAGCGCCATTTTGAGACAGGGAAGAGTGTGTGGAGCAGCAGGCGTTTTCCTTTCACTGGTGCCAGGAGGATCCAAGACTTGTCTGTGAAACGGAGTGGGCTGATGTAGGTCCTGGCCACGTGGCAATGACCAGGACACGCAGCACCTGTGATCAGCGGCAGTAGTAGCCGGTGAGGGTGCAATGCTTGCAGAGCTTCCGGCCTCAAGAAGGCACACCTCAGGCCCCCTAGCAAGTGGAGAGAGGAAGTGAGACTGGCCCTTAGATAAAGGGAAAGTAGTGTTCCTCCCGTGAGCCTGAACAGGGAGCCCTGGCAGCAGAGCGAAGAAGCTGAGCTCAAGAATGGGGATCATTCTCAGAGAGGTTGCAAGGCCAAAGAACTGGAGGGAATGTTCCAGAGCCCATGTGAGGCAGAATCCTAGAAAATGCCGAAAAGGAGCTGGCTGGTAAGTCTTGGGGGCCAGGATTGGTGGGGTCTTTTAGAGAAAAGCTAATTTCCAGCCCATGAGCTTGGGCTAGCTCTCAAGGAATAGACCTGGGAACTGCATTAAGTAAACATAGAGGTTCCAAACTTCATGCCTGTCCTATGCGAGGTAGGGCTCAGGGCAGCCTGTGGAGTATCTGAACACAGGAGAGCTGTGGTGATTCTTTGGTTAGCAATTGATGCTGAGAAATAAATATATACAGAGAAGGAGTGACTGTCCTCTAGGGTCAGCCCAACCTCATAGTCATTACCATAACTAAAGTAAATCTCTGAGCTTATAATGTTATCAGTAGCCCTTTCTTTGTCTTGAATGTTGTGTTTTCCTTTGGACCACTTTTTAAAAAATTTTTTTATTATTTTATAAATTTATTTATTTTTGGCTGCATTGGGTCTTCGTTGCAGTATGCGGGTGTCTCATTGTGGTGGCTTCTCTTGTTGCAGAGTACAGGCTCTAGGTGCGGGCTTCAGTAGTTGTGGTTCGCAGGATCTAGAGCTCAGGCTCAGTAGTTGTGGTGCACAGGATTAGTTGCTCCGCGGCATGTGGGATCTTCCCTGACCAGGGCTCCAACCTGTGTCCCCTGCATTGGCAGGCGTATTCTTAACCACTGCACCACCAGGGAAGCCCTGGACCACTTTTAAAATGTAGAAGCCATGTGAGGGGTAATATTAAGTTCATAATTCAACTTTGTATTAATGAGTGAATCAGATTCCTTTCTGAAGTGAGTAGAGGATGACAGAGTACTTGGTGGAGAAGGGAAAATGGTGAAGAAAAGGTCAGTGAGGACATTCTTTGCCACTTTGCAATTTTCCCAGGGGGCTGGCCTTGGCATTTGTGCGAATGGCTCTATTTGATCTTGGACACCACAACCCATCCAGCAGGCTGTACCTGGGGGATGGTGGGGTAGGGGGATGGAACATGAGTCCAAGGGCAAAATTCTGCATGATGTGGAAGTAGATCAATCAACCACACTCACTTATATAACATCTACTACCAGGGACAAAGTTCTGTGCTGAGCAATAAACATAATTCCCCCATAATTTATACTCTTGTTGAAAGAGAGGACATATGTAGCAAAAGACACCTAATAATAAAAAACAAGTGAACATCTTATTTACATGATATAATATTTAGATAGGTTTCAAGTGAGTTTTTTCAGCACCAAATTCCATGACGTTGTAATTTTTCCTGAACCAAATGCCAAAATATCTCAAATTCCGATCTTATTTATTTCAGCTGGCAAAATGTAAACACCATTCATTCATTTATTCATTCATTTGTTCTTTCACCAGCTATACCGAGTACCAGCTCTAAAGACTCTATGTGAGTTACTTTGGGGCACAGAATTTCTGGAAACTAGAACTCTCCAAACACCTTTCCAAATTCTTTGACATTTTCAAATAGGAACAAGGTTGATTTGGGTCCAACAACATTCTTGAAATAAAAGCAAAGTAATTGCCAATAAGCTAAAACTCCACAGATTGCAGTGGAAGCAATGTAGAAATGACCCTTAAGTAAATTAGAACTGGTGAGGACTTCGGTAATGAAAGTCTCTTCCCTGTAGCTTACCCAGCAATCAGGAAGCAAGGGTAGTTTATATCAAGGTCTCAAAAATAAACATACAGCTTGCCAGCCCCTGGAGATGGAGACATCATTCTTGAGTGTGCTATATGCAGGGCTCAGAGATAAGTGATGGGCCTCTTCTCACCCTGATTGAAAATATGTTAGCTTCTTTAAACTAAGAATTATAGTGATTTCAGTGTTACAATTATAAGGAGTGACTACTGGGACTTGCATAAACCAAGCTTATTTAAATACTTTTTCAGGAAAGAACATATGCTACTATTAAAGAGTCATGAGAGAACAACTGTAATCCCATGAGGTAAAGCTACCTGAGAATATTCATGTTTGCTTTCAGATATGAGTCCATTATTATGTGGAATAATTAGGTGTCTCTATAGATGTCTACTCCAGGGGAGACTCTTGAAACTTTTACCCCTTTCATGTCCAAACTTGTTAGTTATTTCAAGACTGGGAGAATTCCAGTCATACATGAAGTCTGTGATGATATTGAAATTGATTCAGTTAATTCACTGATAAAATTTTTTGAGTGCCTGTTATATGAAAAGTATATAGTTGGTGCTGTATGATGTATACATGTGGACAAAGGCAAAATTCTGTCTCTTGAGGTGCTGAGGTCTGATAAGGAAGAATAATGAATGCAAAGATACCCAATTCCAAAGCTGAGAGAGGAAGTTGGTGCGGTCCAATGGGTAAATGAGTAAATGAACTGGGATTTGAGAAAAGGATGGAATTCCAGTTGTGAACACTGGGGAAGAGGGCTCTTCAATGGACAAGTAATAAAATGAATGATGGCCAGAAGGAAACTAGAAAAAACCTGTTAATGGAATACCGGTGAGCAATTTAGAACAGCCAGAGAGTCATCTCACTGCGCAGTGCTCCATGGCTATCACTGCATGCCTGGTCCTGGTCCCTCACAGCCCTTCTTGCTAGAGGGAGGGTAGCAGCTTATTCTTTTTTTTTTTTTTTTTTTTTTTTTTTTTGCGGTACGCGGGCCTCTCACTGTTGTGGCCTCTCCCGTTGCGGAGCACAGTCTCCGGATGCGCAGGCTCAGCGGCCATGGCTCATGGGACCAGCCGCTCCGCGGCATGTGGGATCTTCCCGGACCGGGTCACGAACCCGTGTCGCCTGCATCGGCAGGCAGACTCTCAACCACTGAGCCACCAGGGAAGCCCTAGCAGCTTATTCTTTAGAAATGGCGAGCAAGGGAAGGAAATGCTTTCCTCTTCCCAAGCAACAGGCACATTTAATGTGGGATTTCTGTTGGCAATGCCTTAAGCCATGGAGTTATTTGGCACTTTAGTCTGTGTGTGACAGGAGAGAGAAGAGACAGGAAATAAGCATTCCTTCCAGCATCCCCCCAGATATGAAGAAACAGGACCAAGAGCCAGCTCTTCCTCCCTACTTTCTTTGAATTTTAATATGTACAAGAGCCTTATCTTGCCTTTGCACCCTGGAGAGGGCAGCTGCCATTGGGATGCTGAGTGGAAGAACTTGGAATCCACTTCTGGGGGGAGCCAGTCAGTGACTCAGTGTTTGCGGAGGATCCAGGGAGGAACAGAGAAGAGCTCTCACTGCTATACTATTCCAGGGTTGCTGCTGAGTCAGAAGAATAAACAAAGTGCTTCAGAAGTCAGAGTATTTCACATCTTTCTTGATTATTCATTTCTTCTCCCAATTCTTACCACTCAGCCCACCAAACACTCCTTCTTGATAAAATTTTTCTTATTTAATGTTAGGAAAAGACTGATTTGGGATCATATGTGTATGAATTATATAAATGTGGCTGATCACCTTTTCTGATGGCAAGGCAAGCTTCTTAATTAGCTGTAACATAAACGATTATTATTTTTTTATTGTTCTGTGGTTCTCAACCCAGGCTTCATATTAGAATAACCTTGAGGGCTTTTAAAAAATCCCAATTTCCAGGCTGCTCCCAGGTCAATTACACCAGAGTCCTGGGGTTAGGACTCAGGCATCAGCATTCTTTAGAGCTCTGTAGGTGATTCCAATGCGCAGCTGATGGTGACAACACAGTTCTGAGTGTCTTGAGCGTGAATAATAAACCCAAACTAGTAGTGGATGAAAATATATGTGCATCTAATGTTTAAGTAAGTATCAGATTATTAGCAGTTCTCAACAAATGTATTTCCCTTTTTAAAACAGTCTTTGGAGAAGTGACCTTCATACATGTGTTGGGTTTTTTTGTTTTTGAAGAGGGAAATTTAAGAGTTTATTTTTTTTCTTCTTTTTTTAGCATCTTTGTTGGAGTATAATTGCTTTACAATGTTGTGCTAGTTTCTGCTGTATAACAAAGTGAATCAGCTATATGTATCATACATTTGTTATAGAATATTATTTTAGTGATGTCTCTCTGCTAGTGACGTGAAGCGTGTTGCATATAAACTGTCTGGAGACCGTGATGTTATTTGCAAACATGCCAGAGAATGCAACAGATTTTACAAAGGTTTATGAAAACAATATGCTTCATTTTTGTTAGTATAGAAGCAGCTTCAAATTTAGCCTCCTGTTAAAGAGAAAGCCCAGAGAGCAGAAGCGAGAAGAGTCTGATTCCTTGTTCACTCCCAGCTACTGTGAGAGCCCCTTATTTCTAAAACTCATAACATCTTTGGCCGTTTCCTCTCTTGACTCTTTAATCAAACGCAAGATCTGTTACATCTGTCTCTGTGATTTCCTTTTACACCTTCATCATTTCTCCGTTTTCATGGTTACTATCCTAAATCAGACCCTTACTATCTTTGCCTTGGTAATTGTCATATGCTCTCCACTTCATTTTTTCTTATATGTAGTCTGTAGCTCAAAGATCTGAGGGCATGATGTCTTCACTCACCTATAGTGGTTATCCACTGCCCACAGAAATATTACAACTCATAAGCCAGACATTCAAGCTCTCCATCATCTGGGCCCAGACCTGTTTTCCAAGACTGTGCCCTTTGTGCGTAGTTCTGTGGAACTGGTCTAGCTGCTCGGTAGTCCTCAGATATGGCTATGTTTTTTTCTGCTATCAGGACCCTTGCTCCTGCTGGTATTTCTGCCAATATCCACATCCTATCCAGTATGGAAGTCTCACATTTCATCTGCTTCACAAAACCCTGACCTTCACATCTAAAAGCAATAGTTTCCTACTGTGATCCCATTACAACACTTCACCTGGCCACTTTTTAAATATTTCTCAAAAGCCCCTTAATCCTTCTGTCTCTGTTCACTTCGTTGTAAAATGGGAATAATAATACCTACCTGAAAGATGGCTTGTAAGATCATATATGAAAAAGCCCAATTTTTAAAGCCTTTCCTCCCTCCCTCCCTCCCTCCCTCCCTCCTTCCCTTCCTTCCTTCCTTACTTCCCTCCTTCCTTCTTTCCTTCATTTACATATTTGGTTTATTGTCCATTATATCTTTGTAATTTCCTTGTGGGCAGGGTCCTGTGACTGATAAATTCTTGTTTTTTACACAATTCTTATGGTAATGTTTTGCAGTGTAAGCACTCATGTACATGTTTGTCATAAAATCGCCCAATATTCATGACTTGCTATAGAAGTTATAATCAAGGTTTAGGAGAAGGGATAAAGGTCAGAAGTCCAATTATTGTTTTGATGGTGTAATAGTAATAATAATGATTATTATTATCATAATTTAAAATTATCCTATGTATTTACCCCAAAACTCATTGAGGAAACTTTTGTAATCTTGAGAAATCAGGAGTCAAATTAGATAAATTGATTTAGGTCAGACAGCTTCTAAGCATTAGGCATGGATTCAGACCAAGGCCTCTCCAACTTGAAAGCACGTGTTATTCTAGCACACCAGGGTTGGTTAGATTCTCTCTAAGGCCATGTCTGCCTGGTGGCAGTCATTGCAGATAATCCTTCTTTTTTCACTATAATTGTGTCCTAGGTCCACAGGAAAGCAAAAAGTAGCCATGGCAGGAGGCCGGTAAGAAGAAATTCTGAACAGAGTGACTATGATTGGGTAGAACAGATGCAGGAATAAAGAGATTAAACAGGCTCTGGTTATTACCCTGTTTGCATGCTTCTTAGGTTCATGTTAGAGTCCTAAAACAACGCCTGCTGTGACTGCATCCTTAGGACTGGCACAAGTCAGTGATCTTCCAAGAGGCAAGTGTGGATTCCTCCTTCTTATTCTCTCCCCCAGTTTAGTTTCTGTGCATTCTTACTTTTCCCGTGGTCAGTAGCTTACCTCTTCCCAAGGGATGTTTGGCCCTAAGGAAGCTAAATGCTTCCTTTGCCACTGGTTATTTTCTGTGCCTCTGGTATGTTTTTTACAGACTCTCCTAATCATGTCATTCTAGAGGGTCTCCTTTCGTAGTTGCTGCTGAGGGGACAGGAGGTCCTGACACTACATTCTTACCACCCCACATCGCCCAAGACAGAAGAACAGATTCTCTCTCTGAGGAATTTGGATTTAGGACACATTGATTCTACTCTCTCTTTACTGGGGCTTGAAATGGGAGGGCCGATTTTCAGAGAAGGAAGAGGGTGACACTGATGTGCCCGGGGATACATAGATGAGAGACTGTGAGCTCCAGGGAGGAAAAGGAGACAGTGTATAGCTGCCTTGATTCTTGACAGCTTTCTGGGTGGGTTCTAATCTCACAGGCAGCTTAATTGCTTCCCTAGCCTTGAGTTCTATAAAATAATCCTATAGCATTTTAAATAAATTCCTCCTTTCAGCTTAAGCAAGCATGAATAGGTTCTGGTTTTTACAGCCAAACAATCCTCTAACTGAGAGTTAACTAATTTTTAAACCATTATCAAAATTCAAGCTTAATTTGCTTTTGCTCATGATGAGTCACTAAACTATGTTGGGTCCCCATGATCCCATTCTTTATTAGGATCTACAGTTGACCTCTAGGGTATATTTCATAGCCCTTAATGTCTCTTCTACATAACTGCTTATTTATGGAGTTTCATGATGTTTTAAATACTTTGGTTTCATAGCAAACACATTTCACTTAATCTTTCAGTTCTGCAATAATACTACTAGGTCAACCCTTCTATTCTACCATTTCTTTCTTCCTTTCTTTTTCTCCCTTTCTCTCTTCCTTCCTTTCTCCCTCTTTCCCTCTCCCCCTTTTTCTTCCCTCCCTCCCTCCCTCCCTTCCTTCCTTCCTTATCTCTATGATATCAGGGAGTAGAAGAATCAGGGAGAACCACCCAGAATTGTAAACTAGAAGTCATCCTTCATCCAGCTTACTAAATCGACTGAGCCCAGTCACCTAACCTCTCAGCGCCTCACTTTAAGTAAAGTGGGGAAACTATACCCATGTCTCTTCCAGCATGGAAATCCTATGATTCAATGATTCTGTCCCCATTCTGGAATATACCATGTAGAGATAGAAATTAGTGGAAAATTTGTTCCGAGTACATGTTTTCCAAACTTATTTGACCATGGAATACTTTTTTTTTTTCTATTGACATATAGTTGATTTACAATGTTATGTTAGTTTCTGGTATTGAGCAAAGTGATTCAGATATATATATTCTTTTTCATATTATTTTCCATTATGGTTTATTACAAGATATTGAATATAGTTTCCTGTGCTATAGAGTAGGATCTTGTTGTTTATCTATTTTATATATAGTAGTCTGTAAATGCTAATCCCATACTCCTAATTTATCGCTCCCCCATCCCCACTATTCCCTTTGGTAACCATAAGTTTGTGTTCTATGTCTGTGAGTCTGTTTCTGTTTTGTAAATAAGCTTACTTGTGTCATATTTTAGATTCCACATATAAGTGATATCATATGGTGTTCGTCTTTCTCTTTCTGACTTACTTCACTTAGTATGATAAGCTCTAGGTCCATCCATGTTCCTGCAAATGGCATTATTTCCTTCTTTTTATGGCTGAATTGTATTCTATTGTATATATATGTACCACACCTTCTTGATCTATTCATCTGTCGATGGACACTTAGGTTGCTTCCACATCTTGGCTGTTGTAAATAGTGCTGCTATGAACATTGGGGTGCATGTATCTTTTCGAATTAGAGTTTTCGCCAGATATATGCCCAGAATTGGGACTGCTGGGTCATATGGTAGTTCTATTTTTAGTGTTTTGAGGAACCTCCATACTGTTCTCCACAGTGGCTGTACCCATTTACATTCCCACCAACAGTGTAGGAGGTTTCCTTTTTTCCACACCCTCTCCAGTATTTGTTATTTGTAGACTGTTTAATGATGGCCATTCTGGCATGGAATATGGAATGCTTTTTAAATAATTACATATTGATAGAACACCAGCAATAGCTCATGGGATATAATATGCACTTAGATTAAAGAGAACAAAAAAAATGGCCTATGATAACTTAGTTGCTGCAAGGAATGGTGAAAAGCAATTTATATTCTAACTCAATACAGGACCAAAACAATAATACATATTAAACAGATTAAATCATTTTCATTTGTATTGGGAAAATGAAAAGAGACAAAAATAGCTGAAATAAGGTTACATAGTAAAGAGCAATAATTATTAAGAGTCAGCCTATGGATATCAGTAAAAGAAGTGGTTAGATACACTGAAATGTTGATATTTAGATTCTGCCTCATACATTTATGATTCATGCAATTTCCTGGGTTTCTCTCTATTTCTTCAATACAAATTGTTGCATGAGAATAATATACAAGTCTATTTAAATACATTAAATATATTTTAGAAGAAACGGTGTTATTGGAAAATTTTTTGCTTGAAACACCTCAAGATTTTGCGGTTTGAGAAAAGTTGACCTAGGTGAACCGAACGCCATATAGGTTTTCAGTGAGTAGCCTATTTTTCCCTTCCTGCTCTCTCCACTGCCCACATGCTTGCATGCACGGCTGTTAGATTGATTTATTCTCTCCTGGGCTTTTGTATTCTGTGACATTACATATATTTCGTAACAGTAAGTCTGACACTGCAATTTTATAGACGTCAATGGCAGTGGTCCTTGTATAGATTTAAACTTACCTGACCGCATTATATCCCTTGAAAACAGCCTTGCTATTTAAGGGATTGTCACTGAATCTAGTATGTATGATTAATGTATAATGCTGCCTATTAAGAACTTTGAATGTGTACATTAAATGAGTTATAAATTGCACTTCATCATTGGTTTGTTTCTTTCATATATCTTGAGAAAAACCCGATGGCTGTAGCATTGCCATTTTGTGACTAATCCTTCATGTAATAAACCTAAGCTTCAATTATCTTGATTGAATGGCCTATTTAAGAAACCCTTTGGCTTAGTGCTGAACTGTATTCCTACTTAAGGAGCCAAACATCATGGAGAAACTTCCAGCAATGTATAACAGCAGCTTCCCCATTCTGGAGTTTTAAACTTCTAACCTTCAGGGGTAAATATATGGATCCTAGAACCATCACAACTTCCAAGATCTCATTGCAGATGCTTGAGTGAGCAGAGTTGTACTAAGATAGAATTGCTAATTTCCAGAGTTGGAATTACTGAGTTAATATATAATGCTGCTTTCTGCAAAAATAAGCCCTTAATGGCACAGTTTTACTATACTAAACACAATTTTATTTGATCCATTAAAAACAACAGGGTGAATGTAGATGCCAACATTATAGTGATGACTAATAATTGGAAGCAGTTACTTATAGCACTTTATACTAGTACATTTTTCTTACCATTTATTCTAATATTAATTTTTGTGGTTTTAATCTTGGCTACAGAATGCACGTAGCATAGTTTAGTGAAGTTGGGCTCATATTTGTAGGCACTTCAGAATGCATATTTTAAGGACACACACACACTTAAGTTCAGTGAGAAACTGAATATTTTGTTCAAAGAACAATACGCAAAGAAAGAAATAGCATGAGTACAGAATGAGAAGGACCTCATTGTGTTTACAGTTCTCATGGAAAAGAATAGTTAACTGCAGGTACTAGATGAACCAATGTTGATATATCTGATCGATCAGTGGGATATATCAATGTGATAAATCTGTCTAAAATCCTCTAAATGGAAACTTCCTGTGAGAGAAAAAGAGTCAACTTTAATTGAAATATTCTTGCTCAGACAAGAAAGTTATCAGAAGTTCATTGTGCACTAACAATAGTCAGACCACCTGCGGAGTATCCGGCTCATTGGCAAGCTAGAGCAGTTTCCCAGTATAATCTGCAGAATAGTAGCTCTTTGTATATTAACAAGTATTATTAGGAGGAAAGTGTGTGGTCAACAAAATTTGGAAAGATGAGCTGTTAAGCAATTCAATAGGTGTCTTTTGGGTAGTACTTCTCAGAGACTAATGTATCAGTATACATTGTAAATGTCCAAGATGGGATGACATAGGGAAACCTGGAGTGAAATGGCCTACCCCAGTGTCCTGAAGTAATTTGCATTCACCTCAAAATACTTACATTCTCCCTTCATCCCCTGACCCTTCTTCTAGGACTCTGATCCTCCTGTCATTGGCTCTCCTGCCACTCTCTTGACTATTTCACTCTCCAGTGGCTGCTTTATTTCTTTCCTCAGACACAGACATGCTGTGTTTCATAAAAATAATTTTAATTTTGCTTCTCTCTCCAGATGCATACGCTCTTTTTTCTTCCTCTTGCTACTTCTGGTATTTGATGCCTTTTGCTCCCTACATTTTCGAATGAGGACTAATTTTCTTTCTTGGATAATCTTGCAGATTAGTATTCCATGGTACATGCCTGGGGCCATGCTCAGTTAGAGATGCTTAAAAGAGGCAGAGAGAAAGACAGTGCATTTGAAAATTAGGTATTTGTCTTTCAATGGTTGAGGGGTTCATCAGTGAGAAAGAGGATAGAATTATTCTAGTTTCCTCTAGAACAGAGCTTATTAACCATGAGTGTGTGTGTGTGTGTGTGTGTGTTTGTTTGTGTGTGTCCTAGATCCCTTTAGAAGACTGGGTAAGCCTATGAATGCCTTCTCAATATGAGGTTTTTAAGTATAAAATATAATTATAGGATTAAAAAGGAAATTAAATTATCAAAATATTAAGACAGATTTTTCTATAGTGCTATTGTGCATCTTGATTAATGCATCAGGTAACAAGATCTAGTAGGTCTAATGTCTACCATACTTTCTTTTGAGATATTTACAACAACTCTAATAAGAAAATATCTGTGATTACCATCAGTAACAAAGTTATACAAACTACTGTGGTTTGGTGACTATATTCATAATGGAAGGAAATGTTATTTTTCAGTTAGAACTTAGTGAAAATGTAGATGTAATGTTTTCCAACCAAATTTATCAACTTCCTGAATTATTTGTGGACACCAGCTTTAAAATCACTGCAATAAATGATGGAATGTATACTTGCAAGGAGCCAGATTTAAGTTTATTGTAAGAAAAAATTTTATAATTGAGTTGTCCAAGAAAGGAAAGCACTTTCTCATGAAATAGTGATCTACCTGTCAGTGGAAATATTCAGTTAGCTACTGGATACCAAATATTGAGAATTTTGTAGTATAATACTAACTCATATTAGTTAACATCTTTTGAGTGCTTACTAGGTTTCAAATACTGGATTAGGAGCAATTTATGCTTTAGTTCTTTTAATCTTTATAACAGTTCCATGGGGTCATCTTCACTTTATAGATAAGACAATTTAAGTTTGGGGGTTTGCCAAAAGTTTGCTGCAAGTAAGTGGTACAGTGTGACCTCAAACCCCGAATCTGGGGGACTCCAAAGCCCATGACTGAAGTTTATTTTGGTGGTAATTTTGGGGGCTGATTGGAAGGGTGAGAGAATTGGAGATCTTTGAGAGTCCATCCTCTTCAACTGATAGATGTTAGCAGACTGAAAACCCAGAGAAGTTAGATGACTTACTCCAGGTGACACAATTTGTGGCAGAGCCAGAAATTGGACTTTGATGTCTTGTTTATGGGGAAACATGAGAAGCTTTTGTTCTTTGACTTACCATCTGGTAGAAGCGAAACACATCCTGAAGAAAGAGATAATGGAAGACACTATGGTTTGGAACAGAGTGTATAATCCCTTTCTCCTTCTTCTGGACAGCACAGATATGTCTCAGAGTGCCTTTACTGTGTTAGTGCATTCATTCTTTATAAAGACAAAGTTACTTGATATATCAAATAAGGAACTGTCCAGTACTAAAATTTGTGCCTTTGATATGTTTATATTATGAATAAAAAATTTCTCTTTTAATAACCATGTTCTTATCAATTTTTTAAACATTTTTATTAGAGTATAATTGCTTTACAATGGTGTGTTAGTTTTTGCTTTATAACAAAGTGAATCAGCTATACATATACCCCCATATCTCCTCCCTCTTGCATCTCCCTCCCACCCTCCCTATCCCACCCCTCTAGGTGGACACAAAGCACAAAGCTGATTTCCTTTGCTATGTGGCTGCTTCCCACTAGCTAGCTGTTTTACGTTTGGTAGTGTATATATGTCCATGCCATTCTCTTACTTCGTCCCAGCTTACCCTTCCCCCTCCCCGTATTCTCATGTCCATTCTCTAGTAGGTCTGTGTCTTTATTCCCATCTTGCCCCTAGGTTCTTCATGACCATTTTTTTTTTTTTTAGATTCCATATATATATGTGTTAGCATACGGTATTTTTTTTTCTCTTTCTGACTTACCTCACTCCTTATGACAGACTCTAGTTTCATCCACCTCACTACAAATAACTCAATTTTGTTTCTTTTTATGGCTGAGTAATATTCCATTGTATACATCTGCCACATCTTCTTTATCCATTCATCTGTTGATGGACACTTAGGTTGCTTCCATATCCTGGCTATTGTAAATAGAGCTGCAATGAACATTTTGGTACTTGACTCTTTTTGAATTATGGTTTTCTCAGCGTATATGCCCAGCAGTGGGATTGCTGGATCATATGGTAGTTCTATTTTTGGTTTTTTAAGGACTCCATACTGTTCTCCATAGTGGCTGTATCAATTTACATTCCCATCAACAGTGCAAGAGGGTTCCCTTTTCTCCACACCCTCTCCAGCATTGATTGTTTGTAGAGTTTTTGATGATGGCCATTCTAACTGGTGTGAGATGATATCCCATTGTAGTTTTGATTTACATTTCTCTAATGGTTAATGATGTTGAGCATTCTTTCATGGGTTTGTTGGCAATCTGTATATCTTCTTTGGAGAAGTGTCTATTTAGGTCTTCTGCCCATTTTTGGATTGGGCTGTTTATCTTTTTGATATTGAGCTGCAGGAGCTGCTTGTAAATTTTGGAGATTAATCCTTTGTCAGTTGTTTCATTTGCAAATAATTTCTCCCATTCTGAGGGTTGTCTTTTCATCTTGTTTATGGTTTCCTTTGCTGTGCAAAAGCTTCTAAGTTTCATTAGGTCCCATTTGTTTATTTTTGTTTTTATTTCCATATCTGTAGGAAGTGGGTCAAAAAGGATCTTGCTGTGATTTATGTCATAGAGTGTTCTGCGTATATTTTCCTCTAAGAGTTTGATGGTGTCTGGCCTTACATTTAGGTCTTTAATCCATTTTGAGTGCATTTTTGTGTATGGTGTTAGGGAGTGTTCTAATTTCATTCTTTTACATGTAGCTGTCCAGTTTTTTCACCACTTATTGAAGAGGCTGTCTTTTCTCCATTGTATATTCTTGCCTCCTTTATCAAAAATAAGGTGACCATATATGTGTGGGTTTATCTCTAGGCTTTCTATCCTGTTCCATTGATCTATATTTCTGTTTCTGTGCCAGTATCATACTGTCTTGATTACTGTAGCTTTGTAGTATAGTTTGAACTCAGGGAGCCTGATTCCTCCAGCTCTGTGTTTCTTTCTCAAGACTGCTTTGGCTATTCGGGGTGTTTTGTGTTTGCATACAAATTGTGAAATTTTTTATTCTAGTTCTGTGAAAAATGCCATTGGTAGTTTGATAGGGATTGCACTGAATCTGTAGATTGCTTTGGCTAGTATAGTCATTTTCACAATGTTGATTCTTCCGATCCAAGAACATGGTATATCTCTCCATCTGTTTGTATCATCTTTAATTTCTTTCATCAGTGTCGAGAATCCTGAAGGTGCCACCTATTAGAACTAATCAATGAATTTGGTAAAGTAGCAGGATACAAAATTAATGCACAGAAATCTCTTGCATTCCTATACACTAATGATGAAAACTCTGAAAGAGAAATTAAGGAAACACTCCCATTTACCATTTCAACAAAAAGAATAAAATACCTAGGAATAAACCTACCTAAGGAAACAAAGTCCTTATCAGTTTTATTTCCTATGTGTCTCTTTGGCATATTATGAATCCTAAGTAAATGCCTAATGCATGAATGAATGAGTATAATTGCCTGGTTTGCTTTAATTCCTACCTAAACCCCACAAGTAATTGAGTATTTATAATGCAATAATTCTGTTTTTTTCCACTGAATGATAATTATAATTAAATTTACCATGAGTTTATAATGAAGGAAGGAACTGTCCAAATTAGTTCAAAATACAACATGTAAATTCTTTCTGCAATAGGATGACATATAAGTAATAAACAGTTTAAAAACATTTTTAAAAACTAGACTTTATTTTTTAGAGCAAGGCAGAAAGAAGGCTAGAGTGTGATTCTGATTGCAGAGGACTCGGAGGACTACATTAAGGAGATGTTAATAGTCTTGAGAACAATGGGAAACCATTAACAAGTTTTGGCAGCTGTGACTTTTATTACTGACCTCATTAAAATTGAGAGGAAGGTACAGAGATTTCCTGTGCACCCACTGTCTTATATGAATATTAGAGTCTGTGTGGGAGAACATTGCTAAATGGCCACAGTTAACACAAAAACTCTAATAAGCTGCAAACAAATGTTTTCATTCGTAACACTTCAAAAATCTTGGCCTCAGTTCTGTTATTTTGCAATTTTATTTATTTATTTATTTTTTTGAGGGAGAGACTTGAGGGCAGGCTTGGTTTGTTCAACCTGGGCATTCACATAGGGCCCTGCACTTGGATGGATCCTGTAAGTTATGTAGCAGGTCCTAGATGAAAGAGATACAAATCAAATTACAGTAGTCAAATTACTGATTTGATATGGAAATTAAGCCTGAAAAATATTGAGAACCCAGAAAACATCTCAATCTTCTTAGTAATGCTTTCTCTCATGCATTCAATATTTTTTGTTTCCTGTCTTTCCCACCTATAGAACTTTTTAGGTTCCACCACTGTGTCATTATTGGCACTTTCTTCCCCGCTCCAGAGACTTAAAAAAGAAGTTATGATTAAGCATATGCAATATCCAAAGATTCCCCAGCATCTTTGCCAAGCTGCCATATGAGCATTTGCATATTGTTATATATAAATATGTATTTAAAATGAATTTTTGTACCTTTCTAAGCAAAGAGTACATAATATAAAAATCTGCCATTTTCTTTTCAATTTGAGATAACTATATTTTGCTTAATTACTATTCAACTCACTGTAGCACAAATATTGATGACAAAATTAGAATTTGCTTTTTAATTAACTGTCAGTCAAAGGAATAAAATGGAACGTTGTTTTCCTCTTCTGGTAAGAGAGTAGCTTAACTATAATTTACTTCAAAAAAGTATACTGTTTCCCAGAAAAAGAAAACTTTAAATTATTTTGACCCACTCAGATTTAAGAAAATGCTTAAAAGAAAATTAACTGCCCTTTGACTTTGAACATTCTGTCCGTATCAGTGAAATATGGTAAATTTCATCTTAGTAAATCGGTAGGAATGAAAGGTGATTGTGGGCTGTGAGATAAGTGCTGCCCACCTGGGTAGATTCCAAAGTAGTCAGCCTCAGTGTATCAGTTAGTGTAACCGATATTTACTGCTGTAACAGATAAAACCCCAATTCCAGTGGCTAAAACAATTGAAGTTTCTCTCTCATTCGTGCAGTCAGTTGATATTTCTGGTTGGTGGGCTGTCTTCTGCCTGGTCATTCAAACACCTAGATTTCTTCCTATGAATCTCTGGCTTCCTTTTCCTCTTAAGCTTCAAACATCTCTCCCATCACTCGCTGAATGGGGAAGCCAGAGAGGTTTTCTGTGAGCAGGCCTGGAAGTGGCGTACATTGCTTCCACTCACCTTATATTCACACGTCCATGAAGGGGAAATGGTCTAGCTCTTAGCCCAGAGAAGAGGGAATGAATTTTGCTGACTCTCTGCCTCTCTCTGGTCAAATGACAGTGTGCTATAACCAAATTAATTCCTTTCTGTAATCCTTAAAAAAGTGTGTTACATCACATTATAATTACAATAATATGTGCCTGTTTCTTTTGGACAATACTATTCAGTAGACTTCTTGACTGATCTATGCCAAGGTCATTGTTATTGACTCGGTTATAATTTTGGATAAGTTATTCCAATATCAGAGGCTTCGTGTGTGTTACTCCATATCTTTTCCAATGGCCAGATAAGGGACTTCCCTGGCCGTCCAGTGGCTAAGACTTCGGCTTCCAATGCAGAGGGTGCGGGTTCTATCCCCGGTCGGGGAGCTAAGATCCCACATGCCTTGTGGTCAAAAAACTAAAACATAAAACAGTAGCAATATTGTAACAAATTCAATAAGACTTTAAAAATGGTCCACATCAAAAAAATCTTTAAAAAAAATGGCCAGATAATAAGTGGGGCCTGGGCTTCCCTGGTGGCGCAGTGGTTGAGAGTCCGCCTGCCGATGCAGGAGACATGGGTTCGTGCCCCGATCAGGGAAGATCCCACATGTCCTGGAGCAGCTGGGCCCGTGAGCCATGGCCGCTGAGCCTGCGCGTCCGGAGCCTGTGCTCTGCAACGGGAGAGGCCACAGCAGTGAGAGGCCCGCGTACCGCTAAAAAAAAAAAAAAAAAAAAAAAAAAAGTGGGGCCTTTCCCAATCTTACTAGTTGGATGTAGTTTCTCCCTCCCTCTGTGTTCTCATAGCACCTCTTCCTTGGTGTCATTTATAAAACTGTCTCCTGGTTTTCTTCTTTCATCTCTGGGTTTTCTTCTCTATCTCCCTTTTAACTTCTACTTGGCTGTTAAGTGTTGGGAGTTCCTCAAGCCTGATTCGAGATCCCCCCTTTTTCTTAACCTGTACTTTCCATGCCTCTGATTTCAATGATCACTTACACCAACCTGACTAATTTATATATTCAACCCATTTGCTCTCTGGAGGTTCTGAACTGTATATGCTACTGCTTTGTCAGTGTCCCCCATTGAGATACCACTTTATATCCAACATATCCAAAATTGAAGACATGGTCTCCCTTACTGCCTGCTCACTATGCCATATTTTCCTCCTGTGGACCTTGTAAATATGAATATCAACCTGCATCCAATTATCTATCTTCACCCCTTCTCTTGATTGCTACAAGCATTCTATCACTAAGACCTCTCAATTTTACCTTCCAGTTTTCTGTTGAATCCATCCTTCTCTCTTTATCTTTACCTGTGCCAACCTATCTAAGCTGCCCCCCCATCTACTCTGTTGTCCACACTGCAATAAGAGTCATTGTTTCAAAACACAAATCTAACCTTATCGTTCATCATATGCTTTTATCTTAAAACCTGTTAACGGTTTCCCATTGTTCTCAAGACTATTAACATCTCCTTAGTGTAGTCCTCCAGGTCCTCTGCAATCAGAATCACACTCTGTATCTAGCCTTCCTCCTGCCTTGTCCTGATGCATTCTCTGCCTCCCTCTCTGAGCTCCTCCTACGTTAATTTTACACTCCGTTCCTGTCTCTTAGGAACACTTGCTCCCATCTCTCTTTCTCCTTTACTTACTGAGCCTGTCCTCATCCTTCTCACCTTAGAAAATTCACTTCACTATAGAAGGCTTCTCTGAACTGCTAGACTAGGTCAGGACTCACTACTTTATGCTAACGTAGCCCTATATATTTCTTGTTTTGTTTTTACTTCAGTAAGTTTTTATTTTTCTACATCTTCCTCTAGAGATTTGAGAGCCTATATGTCTATAAACTTGCAACCTTGAGTCTGCAATTGGAAAGGCCTATTGTTCTTTTTGGGGGGGCTAATTTTCTTTTTTTATTTATTATTTACTTATTTTATTTTTTTATTTTTTTCACACACACACTGGATTTTATTTTTACAAGAGATAAACTGATGCCAAGCATTGTAAATAGATGACCACAACAAAAGCAACAATGATTGCAATTACCAAACACGAAACCCACTCATACTATGTCATAATACTGACATTCAGTCCAGGAATCCTCCACTGTAACAGCTCCTTTACTTTGCAGTGAAAATTGATTTGTATATTTTTTGCCTCTGAGTCCTTGTGGGATTTTTTTTTTTTATTAAAACAGAAAGTCACAAAAATTATAACCATCCTCATCAGTTCACTCAGTCCCATGTAATTTTTTTTTTTTCATCTTGATCTTTTGTTAGCACTTGTATGATTTCATTGGTTTTCCATTAGAGTTCAGAAAATGCTTATTCATTCAGTTCACCAGTATAGTCAGAAACCTGTGCTTGTCAGAGTCTTTTCCATGAATTCCTTGAAGATGAAGCCCTTTTATAGGAACATTTTCGCAAAAGCATCAGAGTCCACCCAGAACTGTCTGTAAATGACAAAAGACTTAAAAATGACCACGGTTAAAGATTTGATGAAAGTTCATGATAATGCAATTGACAAGGAAATTTAGTTATTTCTGAGATATACATTTTAAAGTAATAACTAGAATTATGACTTATAACATTACACCAGAACATATAAGATTTTTAGAAATTTCATGTAATGTCTGAAACATTTATATTAACATATTTCCATACAAATAACCCAAAGAAAGTTTAGTATTAGTTGGTTTTTTGTTTGTTTGTTTTATACTGCAGGTTCTTATTAGTCATCAATTTCATACACATCAGTGTATACATGTCAATCCCAATCACCCAATTCAGCACACCACCATCCCCACCTCACCACGGTTTTTCCCCCTTGATACCTACATCTGTGTCTCAACTTCTGCCCTGAAAACTGGTTCATCTGTACCATTTTTCTAGGTTCCACATACATGCGTTAATATACAATATTTGTTTTTCTCTTTCTGACTTACTTCACTCTGCATGACAGTCTCTAGATCCATCCACGTCTCAACAAATGACTCAATTTCATTCATTTTTATGGCTGAATAATATTCCATCGTATATATGTACCACAACTTCTTTATCCATTCGTCTGTTGATGGGCATTTAGGTTGCTTCCATGACCTGGCTATTGTAAATAGTGCTGCAATGAACATTGGGGTGCATGTGTCTTTTTGAATTATGGTTTTCTCTGGGTATATGCCCAGTAATGGGATTGCTGGGTCATATGGTAATTCTATTTTTAGTTTTTTAAGGAACCTCCATACTGTTCTCCATAGTGGCTGTATAAACTTACATTCCCACCAACAGTGCAAGAGGGTTTCCTTTTCTCCACACCCTCTCCAGCATTTGTTGTATGTAGATTTTCTGATGATGCCCATTCTGACTGGTTTGAGGTGATACCTCATTGTAGTTTTGATTTGCATTTCTCTAATAATTAGTGATGTTGAGCGGCTTTTCATGTGCTTCTTGACCATCTGTATGTCTTCTTTGGTGAAATGTCTATTTAGGTCTTCTGCCCATTTTTGGATTGGGTTATTTGTTTCTTTACTATTGAGCTGCATGAGCTGTTTATATATTTTGGAGATTAAACCTTTGTCCGTTGATTCGTTTGCAAATATTTTCTTCCATTCTGAGGGTTGTCTTTTCGTCTTGTTTATGGTTAGCCCTATATATTTCTTTCACTGTGCTTAGATTTTCTAATCACTTGTATATGATTAAATGGTCAATATCTCTTTTATTTACTGAAAAGTATCTGTGTGCTCATCATTACGTTAGCAGTATGTAGAACAATGTCTGTAGCCAACAAACATTTTTATTTCCAACAGCTCCTCCTTTTGAATCCCAGCCCCAGTCTATGATCTAGTACAGAGTGAGTCCACAATAAATATTTAATTAAATTAGATATTAGTGGTTAGCATTTAAGTATATTCAGTTGATTACATCCTTCACAAAATGGCATTATTGGCCCACCCACTTTGATTCCTAATCAAAATTGCAAGAGTGCCATGTGTTTCAGACACATAAGGTTGCTATTTAGAAGCAGTTTTTACTGATAGATTGAGACTGCCTTGAAGATATCAAGTTAATTTATTCCTATTTCACTTCTTTATCCATCTGTTTCTAAAGGAGTAGGGATTTGGTAGGAGTAGTAAATACATATTAACTATTTGTATAATAAAAATTCTATGTAATTTTTAGTGCTTACTGTTATAAATAAGAAAAGTATGATAGAATAGAAGTAAAATCTTTTCTATTTGGTATTTAGGGTATTGTTTTGGCATCTGTGACTTGTATTACTGACCTCAGGCTTAAATTTGGTTTTATTTTTCGAAGATAGCTAAATTTGGGATAGTAAGTTATAAATTTTTTGTGGCAAACCCCAGGGTGTCTATGTGATCAGACAGATGCAATTCACTCTTTGAGTCAAATGTTGACGATGTATTACAATTTAAGATATGCTTGATGCTTTATTAACTTGGACACCTAATATTCTGAAGCTAATGAATGGAAAATCATAACCAAAGGCCTCTTTAACGCAAAAGAACCATGTCTCCAATTATTTCCCTTTCTCAAACTGTTGCTTCTCTCAGGCTAGGATCTTTGAGATATTAAGGGAGAATTTTAGCTCAAAATAGCAACAACAAAAAAAGCACAGCCCTTATTTTCTTATTTGGATGGTCTTTAACATTCAATTCTTAGCACTTATCTTTGCCATAAATAAAATTTTGTTTTACCTTTGGACATTGACAGGGAAGCCACGATAAGGACAGCACCAAAGAGGGTAAACTAGATGATTCATTAATTCAACAAACATTTTGATTTCCACTATGTGCCCAAAATTCTTCTAGATATTGGAAATATATCAGTGTGGGTAGATAGTTTCTGCTCTCAAGGAGTTTAAATTCTCAAAGATAGGTAAGAAACCAGATGAATGCAGATATAGATGTAGATATAGATGCAACTCTATGTATATCTAATTGTATGTGTATATGTATATACAATTATATATATATTTACATACATATGTATTTGTGTGTATTATATACACACACACACACACACACACACATATATATATATATATATATATATATATAAAGAGTTATTCAGAGAGCAGGTCAGAGAGATCATGTAGGACTGAATAGTCATTGCAGAAGATTTCGCTTTAACTGTGAGTGCGATGGAAGACCATTGGAAAGTATCATCCAGAATGACACAATCTCCCTGTAAGATTTATTGGGATCACATGGTGCACTGTGTTGAGAATAGAAAATAGCAGTGAAAATTCAAAGACCAGTTAGAAGATATCTTAGATTAGGTTCCACAGAAGCAGAGATTGAGATGGAGATTATCAAGGAAGTGATTGACTATGAGAGTACTCTTAGGAGAAACCTACTAAGAAGCAAGGGCAGCAGGATGAGGCATGGGGAGAAATTAAGCAAAAATTTATCTTCATTTAAACCCAGCCTTCACCTAAGCCAAACTAGAAGGAGATCTAATCTGGAGGGGGATGGATCTCTGGAATATGAATGGCACCACAAAATATTCCACTTTGAGATAAGAGGTCAGCTTTGTATCCCTGTATCAGTAGATCGCTGGGCTTCCAAAGACAATTCTCTGGAGATGCAGCTATGAGCTATTTAGCAATCAATACTCATAACATCTGGAAGATGAGTGCACCTGCCCAGTAAAGGGGATCTGGACAGAGTACCAATAGTATCTGTACAGAAGAAAAATGCATTATTCCAGGTGGAGGATAATAATAGCTTGGACCAGGGTGATAGTTGTGTTTTTAACAAGACAGACAAGATCTAGATATATTTTAATAGTAGAGTTGACAAGATTTGCTGATGGATTGATGTCAGTTGCATGAAAGAAAGAAGTCACGGACGGCTGTATGAATCCTGACCTGAGAAACTATATAGAGTTTTTATTTACTGAGATGAAAAGGGGGAGATCAGGATTTCCATTTTAAATTTGGTATACGCATTCAGGCATATTAGTGGAATAGTTGGGTAGACAATTGGTTACATGAGTCTGGAGTTCAGGTCTGGTTTACAAATGTAATTTGAGTTTTGATGATTTTAAAGTTAAGGAGCTGCTGGAGAAAAACAAGAGAAACCAATTCGATGTACTGAGGTTGGGGACCTGAGAAGGATACAGGAAAGGATATTGAGAAGCAGCAGCTGGCAAGGCAGGAAGACAACTTAGAATGAGGGAAGTTTTGGAAATCAAGTGAAGACAGTGTTTCAAAAAGGAAGAAGGGATTAATTGCTGAGTGTTGCTTATTACTTGAGTGACAACTGGGCATTGACCCATGTATTTAGCATTGAGGAGGTCTTGGGTGACCTTGACAAGAGTGGTTTCAGTGGAGTGCTGAAGATGAAAGCATGGTGGGAATGGATTCAAAAACAGGTGCAAAGAGAGGAAGTGAAGATCATGATTCTGGACAACTCTTCTGAGGAGTTTTGCTCTAAAGAAGACAAAGAATTGAGACAGCTGGTAGTTGAAACCTAAATGGGATTTTATGTTGATTGGAATAATTCATAGAAGTGAATTAGTGACGCAAGAGAGAGGGTAATAACTGGAGAAATATTCTTGAGCAGGTGAAAGGGGAGGGGATTTGATATATAAATGGAGGGTTTGGTAAATGTGATGGAGGAAACAGGAAATTATTTCCTATTTTGCTCTAATTTTTTTCAGTGAAATAGTAATCAGACTGTCAACTGAACATGAGAATAGGCAGGAAACTGTTGAAAGCTTAAAGAGAGTGTGAAATAATCATCTCTGGGTAGGAGAATGAATGAACTAAGAAAATGCAGTAAGATTTCTGGACAGCTCTGAGGGTTTAAAGATTTTAAGGAATAATCTCAGAAAGCCCTGAGTGCTTAGAAAGTTGAGGTTGGGGGGAAGCATTATATTAAAACAATCACAAATAGTTGAAAAAACCCATATATCAGTTTATCTGTATCACAGAATTAAAATATTACATCCATTAGAATGTTTTAAAGAAGGTATTGGGGACAATCAGACCCAATAATCTCATTATATGGTTCAGTGCGATGCTGAAAATTTTGATAAGCATATTGCATCATTATGGGAATTAGAGAATCTGATGATTTGCTTTGGGATATTAAACGATAATGTTTTAGTTTTATCTTTTGGTTATTAAGGTGAAAGAGAACAATGGGCTATTACGTTGTTGTGGGCACATTAGTTAATTTATTTGGAATGTTTTAGAACTTTTCCTTAGCCAAATTTTCTTTTGTGGTAAAATTCAAATGCTGATAGAGTGGCTTCAGAGAAAAATCAGAAATGTCACATGGGACTGGAAATCCGTTTTTCCCCTGCCATTTGATATGTTTATCTAAGAAAAATATGGGCAGTCTCCTCATGTGTCTAATGCCCATTCCTTCTTTTCCATGGTCACTGAACATCAAGTGACACTTTGACACTGAGATGATGCTGTGAGTTGAAAATACTTTCTTTCAAACTAACATTTGTCAAGCACGTTCCTGCCTTTCCAGGGCCTTTAAATGCATCTTACTCTTCATCCCTCAGAAGTGGGTAGAAGCAATCACTAGACAACCCAACTAGTTTTGTGAAGTGGGAAGGTACAGGAATAGAGCTTCCAGCTGACAGTGGTGCAGACCATAATGCCTAGTCAGGGCCACGGTGCTCTCTGGGAAGCTGGACAACTTTATGGGCCAAGCCAGATCTCCAAGACCCAGCTGCCTACCTAACACAGACTGCCTGTGAGTGAAGACTCCTGCAGGGTTCCTCTTCACATTTCCTCAGCAGAAGAGTGACTTGAGAGAGCAACACCCTTTAGTAGCTCATGGGTCTGGTGCTACAGGTCACCCATTGTCCACACCTTCTTTTGGTTCTGAGGAGCAGTCCTTGCATTGCTAGACCCTTTGTACAGCAGACCTGGTTTCTGGGCCCTGCCCTCCTGGCAAATGGGCCACCACATTTTGTGCGCCCAGGGCTAATGTCCTCCATAGGTATCTGAAATTTATAGACATGAACTCCTACCTGGAGTTACTCAGACACACCACCTCTCCTGTTAGTACATTGATGCTCCCCATTAAGTACCATCAGTTCTGTTTTAATGCTTGTTTTGAAAACATGAATTTGTTCTAATGAGATGGACATACTAGGGAACAATTTTGACAAGCAGTTAAAAAGTGAGAGTAAATAATTTTAATGGCTCTATGCTATGTATCACCACTGGGATACATAACAATGTTATTTTCTCTAAGAAAGCTGAACAGTTTCTGGGCTTATATATTATTTTTTTATACCCAGAAATAAGGCTTGTCATAATTAATTAAATGCCAAGTCTAGGAAACAAGATAGCCACTAAACTTTGAGTCTGCCTAAAGGTCCTATTTTTAGGTTCTGTCTCAAAGTTTCTCCTATTCTCTTTCTTTACATCTTTTCTCAGCATGAGATCATATAAATCTGTGGCTTTGAGTCCCATTTACATATTGACAACATCCAAATCTCTCTGTATATGACCAAAGACTAAACTTTTCCCAAGTCCAGATTTTGATTTATATCTGAAGTTACCTGAAGTATTTCAAACTTCTTAAATATAAATTGTTTAGTATTTCTCCTACTCATTGATACTTTTGCATGTGTCTGTGTATTTGTATGATTATATCACATATATTTATGTGTGTTAGGTAAGGTCCTATGTGCTTTATCTATATTAACTCATTAATTCCCCCAAACAACCTAATGAGGTAAATCCTCCTATTTTGCCCACATTACAAGTGAAGAAACTGATACAAATAGATTAAGTACATTGTTCGAGGTCAGTGAAGAAGCTGGGATTTGAATCCAGATAATCTAGACCCAGAGGACATCCTAATTCCAAACTTCAAACAGTCCAGCAGGGCAAAAACCTGTAAGGATTATTTTAATTCTTTATTTGAATCTCACTTAAGCAAGTACATTCCCCGGTAGAAAGATATTCAGGCTTTGGTTACAAAGCATCCTTCTAAGAGCATTTTGTTTACATTTACTTACTCATTGCTTTTTTGTGAATTCTTGAATATTACAGAACATTTTTGGTGTTCAGCCAAATTGGAAACTATTATGTGAATGCTGTCCGTAGTACTTTCTTATGAATGTTAACCAGTGCTTCTAAATCACAGATAAAACGTGAACATAAGGTTTGTGTCACCAAGTAACTGATGATAAGACTGGAATGGTAGATTGAGAGTCAGATTGTGGAACACTTTAAATGACAAACTGATGAGGATAGGGGGCTTTATTTTGCTGCTGGTAGCAATGAAAAATGTTTGCATTGAAGGGCCGATGTGAGGTTCAGCTCATGTTTTAGGAAGAACCAGTTGGTCATGTGCTGGAACTTTCTGAACATTAAGGCATGTACAGACCTCGAGTGCTCTCCCCTCTTGTCTGGTGCTGTGGCTCTCCATCTTTAATGTATGTCAGAATCTCTTGGAGAAGCTTGTTATAATATCCTGGGATTGCTTCACAATGGGACCCCAACCCCTGAGAATTTGTTTGAGTAGAAATGGGTTTAAAATGCAGAAAAATGCAGTTTAATAAACACCACACTGGAAGAGTATATGCAGGTGGTTTGAGAAACACTGATTTAGTGGCTGTGGAATTAATACAAATGTCAGGTAAAAGTAGGGTGGTAGGAAAGTAAGAGGTGGAGTTTCAATTCAGAATGGCTACTTGAGCCCACATATTTTGCTCTCTCCCTTCCAAACGCTCACTGAACATACACACGCACACACATACACACAAACACAAACACATAACCCGTATCGACCCTGAAAAATGGGAAAGATTTCCTGCAGAGGTCAAAAGAGTGAGGTCTATGCACCATATATAGTACAGGGAGGACCAGGCTGAGGAAAGCACCCATCAGCTTGGAATCCCAAGCACAAATGGAAAAACCTTCACAGGAAGTAAATGCATAGAACTCCCTGGAAGAACGTCACCAAATTTTCAAGGGTGGAGGTGGAGGAACTGAAACAAGGGCTGGCCATGTGACCAGGAGCATAAGTAAACTTCAACCTTAACAAAGTCTGAAGGAACCATAGGTCACCAGAGAAGTCTCTTAGGGATATGGATTGATTGAGTCTGTTGCAGTGATTAGTTCAGGATAGGATTGTTTAAAGCAAGAAAAGATATGAGGATTGATGACAAAATCTGGTTTGGTTTATGTCCACATTTAGGAAATAGGGAAGAGGCAGTCAGCAGAGCTGGTAGGAAACTTGACAGCTATCCAGTGACCTTTAAGCAAAGAAATTAGTGGCTTTCAAGAGAATGTGGTTAAATTGCCACAAGAAATAGAAAGATCAAATAACATGTAAATTGAGAGTTGATCAATTGTGTGGCAATTTGGTGTTCATGGTCGTCTTTGTGAGAGATTTTCAGCAGGGTGGTATGAATGCAAGTCAGATTGGGGGATTAAAGAAGTGAGTAAGGGAAGAAGAAAGTCATCAAAAGTTGACTAGTATCTCTCTGTGTTTTTCCTTCTGTGAAGGAAGCCTCCTTTGGTAGCAAAAGGGAGGGAAAGAGGGTTGATAACTGCAGGAGTAATCACTGAAGGAATATTTTTATGGGCATGAGGTCCTCCCTTCACATCTAGGAAGAAGAGGGAAGGAGACAGAGAAGTGAATAGGGAAATATTCAAGATGGCAGGGAGCAAGGTAATGACTGATGATGGAGCATGTGCTGTGGGATCAGAATCTCATTGGGACTAATATAAATCTTGTTCCTGGGTAATGAGGTAGGATATTTCATTCATATTTTATTATAATTAATTTAATCTTTTGAAAAAGGAATATAATGACAATAATAGCTCCATATTTTCAGTTTATAGTTGAATAAAGACTGATTTATAAAATGTTGACATTGCTATTTTTGAGGTGGTAAGGTAAAGATCAGGAAGTGAAAAATGTGAAGGACTGAATTTAAAGAGAATGTGTTGGGTGCATGCTTTGCAAGTAAGTAGTAATCCAGAATATATCCAGTCTCTAAAGATACTAAAAGAGAAAGATGAGCTAGTAGGACTTGTAGAAGAAAATGGATTGATAACTCTTAAAAGTTGAGGGAAAAAAGAAAGGCCAATCAATTGGTCTTATAAGAATTGCCATTCTTATAAGGATCATTCGTTCATTTGGGAAGAAAATGTTAGTTACTATATTTGGCAGCTTAGGATGCCATAACAAAATGCCGTAGATGAGGTGGTTTAAAAACAGAAATTTCTTTTTCACAGTTCCTGAGACCTAAGGTCCGAGATTAGGGTGCCACCATGGTCAGGTTCTGGTGAGAGCTCTCTTCTTGGGTTCTGCCTTCTCACTGTGTCCTTACGTGGCAGAGAGAGAGGGAGCTTGGATTCTGCTTTTTATAAGGACACTAATCTCATCATGAGAGCACTCTCTCCTGACCTCCTCTAAACCTAATTATCTCCCAAAGGCTCCACCTCCAAATAACATCACATTGGGTGTTAGAGCTTCAACATGAATTTCGAAAGGAAACAAATACTCTGTCTGTAACAGTTACTCCTTTTGAAATTTAATTCTGTTTTAATGTAGTGACATGTGCAAAGGTTTTTGTTTTTTTTTATTGAAGTACAATTTATAATATATTGGTTTCAGTTGTATAGCATATTCATATCATAGTCTATAAAAATATAATTCTATTTTTATAGATTATGCTCCATTAAAGGTTATCACAAAATAATGGCTATAATTCCCTGTGCTGGACCATATATCCTTGTTGCTTATCTGTTTTTTATACATAGTAGTTTGTATTTTTAACTCCATACCCCTATCTTGCCCCTCTCCCCGTCCCTTTTGCCACTGGTAACCACTACTTTGTTTTCTGTATCTGTAAATCTGTTTTGCTATATATATTTGTTTGTTTTATTTATAGATTCCACATGTAAGTATTATCATATAGTATTTGTCTTTCTGTGTCTGACATTTCACTAAGCATAATATTCTCTACTTACATCCACATTGCTGCAAATGGCAGAATTTCATTCTTTTTATGGCTGAGTAGTATTCCATTGTGTGTGTGTGTGTGTGTGTGTGTGTGACATCTTCTTTATATGTTTGTCTGTTGATGGACACTTTGGTTGTTTCCATATCTTGGTTATTGTAAATAATGCTATTATGAACATTGGGGTGCATGTATATTTTTGAATTAGTCTTTTCATTTTTTCCAGATATATACCCAGGATTAGAATCGATGGATCATATGGTAATTCTATTTTTAGTTTTTTGAGGAACATCCACAGTGACTGCATCAATTTATATTCCCACCAACAGTATACAAGGGCTCCCTTTTCTCTACATCCTCACCAACATTTGTTACTTGCAAACTTTTTGATAGCCATTCTGACAGGTGTGAAATGATTCTCATTGTTGTTTTGATTTGCATATTTCCAATAATTAACATCATTGAGCACCTTTTCATATGCCTGTTAGCCACCTATATGTCTTCTTTGGAAAAATATCTATACAGGTCTTCTGCCTGTTTTTTGATTGTGAGTTTTTTGTTATTGAATTGTATGAGCTGTTTCTATATTTTGGATATTAACCCCGTGTCTGTTATATCATTTGCAAGTATTTTCTCCTATTCAATAATTTGCCTTTTCATATTGTTGATTTCTTTTTTCTGTGCAAAAGCTTTTAAGTTTAATTAGGTCCCATTTGTTTATTTTTGCTTTTATTTCTTTGGCCTTAGGAGACAGATCCAAAGACAGTGTTGTTACAATTTATGTCAAAGAGTGTTCTGCCTGTGTTCTCTTCTAGAAGTTTTATGGTTTCTAGTCTTACATTTAGGTCTTTAACCCATTTTGAGTTTATTTTTGTATATGATGTGAGGGAATGTTGTATTCTTGTTTTACATGTAGCTGTCCAAGTTTCCCAACACCACTTATTGAAGAGACTGTCTTTTTTCCATTGTATATTCTTGCCTCCTATGTCATAGGTAAATTGATCATAGGTGCATGCAATTATTTCTGGGTTCTCTGTTCTGTTCCATTGATGACTGTGTATTTGTGGACGTACCATACTGTTTTGAGTACAGTGGCTTTGCAGTATAGTTGGAAATCAGGGAGGGTGATATTTCCAGCATGGTTCTTTTTTCTCAAAATAGCTTTGGCAATTCAGAGTCTTTTGTGGTTCCATATAAATTTTAGGATTATTTGATACACTTCTGTGAAAAAATGTCACAGGTATTTTGATAGCTATCATATTAAATTTGTAGATTGCTGTGGGTAGTATGGACATTTTAACAGTTTTACTTTTCCTAATCTGTGAACACAGGATATCTTTCCATTTCCTTGTATCATATTCAATTTCCTTCATTAGTGTTTTATAGTTTTCAGAGTATAGGTCTTTCACCTTCTTGGTTAAGTTTATCCCTAGATATTTTATTCATTTTGATGCAATTTGAATCAGGATTTTTTTTTTTACTTTCTTTGTCTGATAGTTCATTATTCGTGTATAGAGATGCAACAGATTTCTGTATGTTAATCTTGTATCCTGCAACTTTACTGAATTCATTATCAGTTGTAATAATTTTTAGGTTAAGATTTTAGAGTTTTCTACATAAATTATCATGTCACCTGCAAATAGTCTGTTTTACTTTTTCCTTTCAATTTAGATGCTTTTTATTTCTTTTTCTTGTCTGATTACTGTGACTAGGACTTCCAACACTATGTTAAATAGAAATGGCTAGAGTGGGCATCTTTGTCTTGTTCCTGGATTTAGAGGCAAGGCTTTCAGCTTTTCACTGTTGTGCATGATATTATACACAAGATCATACACAAAAATGGGTTTGTCAAAAATGACCTTTGTTATGTTGAGATATAGTTCTCTCTATACAAACTTGGATGAGAATTTTTATCATGAATGGATGTTGGAATTTTGTCAAACGCTTTTTCTGTATCTGTTGAGTTGATCATGTGACTTTTCATCTTTCCTTTGTTAATGTGGTGTATTACACTGATTGATTCGCAAATATTGGACCATCCTTGCATCCTGGGCATAAATCCCACTAGATCATAGTACGTGATTCTTTTTATATATTGTTGGGTTCAGTTTGCTAATATTTTGTTAAGGATTTTTATCTCTATATTCATCAAAGATATTGGCCTGTAATTTTCTTTTTTTATAGTGTCTTTGTCTGGTTTTGGTATCAGGGTAATGGTCTCATAGAATGAATTTGAGAGTGTTTCATCTGCTTCAGTTTTTTAAAAAATAGTTTGAGAAGGATATATATTAGCTTTTCTTTATATGTTTGGTAGAATTCACCTTTGAAGCTCTCCAGTCCTGGAAGCTTTTTAAATTACAAATTCAACTTCACTACCTGTGATTAGTTTGTTCAAATTGTCTGTTTCTTCTTGATTCACTCTTGGCAGGTTGTATCTTTCTAGAAATTTGTCCATTTCTTCTAGGTTGTCCAATTTGTGGGTATATAACTGTTCATAGTATTCTCTTATGATTTTTTTGGATCTCTGTGGTATCAGTTATTATTTTTCCTCTTTCATTTCTTATTGTGTTTACTTGGGTCCTCTCTCACATCTCATGTGGTGAACCTGGCTAAGGTTTAATAATTTTGTTTATTTTTTTAAAAAAATACATCTTGGTTTCATTGATCTTTTGGTTTTATTTTTGTTTGTTTGTTTTTTTTTACTCTCTATATATTTCCTCTCTGATCTTTATATTTTCTTCCTTCTGCTGAATTTGGGCTTTGTTTGTTCTTCTTTTCCTAATTCCTTTAGGTGGTAGGTTAGGTTGTATATTTGAGATTTTTATTGTTTCTTGAGGAAGACCTGTATCACTGTAAACTTCCCTCTGAGAGCTGCTTTTGCTGTATCACACAGATTTTGGAGAGTTTTGTTTCCATTTTCATTTGTCTTGAGGTATTAGCTGATTTTCTCTTTGACTTTTTCATTGACCCACTGGTTTTTTAGTAATATGTTGTTTAGTCTCCATTTGTTTGTTCTTTTCCCATTTTTCTTTCTGTAATTGATTTCTAGTTTCATATGGTTGTGGTTGGAAAAAAATGCCCTATTTAATTTCTATCCTCTTGAACTTGTTGAGACTTGTTTTATGGCCCAGAATGTGATCTATTCTGGAGAACGTTACATGTGCACTTGAAAAGAATGTGTATTCTGCTGTTTTGGGATGTAATGTCCTGTATATCTCTATTAAGTCTAACTCGTCCATCATCATTTAAAGCCACTGTTGCCTTATTGATTTTATGTCTCGGTGATCTGTTAATGATGTAAGTTGGTGTTAAAGTCTCCTGCTTTTATTGTATTATTGTCAGTTTTTCCCTTTATGTCTGTTAGTATCTGCTTTATATATTTAGGTGCTCCCATATTGGGTGCACATATTCTTTTTTTTTTAATGTATTTTTTTAAAGTCTTTATTGAATTTCTTACAATATTGCTTCTGTTTTATGTTTTGGCATTTTGGCCACAAGGCATGTGGGATCTTAGTTCCCTGACCAGGGATCGAACCCTTACTCCCTGCATTGGAAGGCGAGGTCTTAACCACTGGACCACCAGGGATGTCCCGGGGTGCATATATGTTAATGAATGTAATATTCTCTTCTTCTACTGATCCCATTATCATTACATAATGCCCTTCTTTTGCTTTTGTTATACAGTTTGTTTTAAAGTCTATTTTGTCTGATATGAGTATTGCTATCCCCACTTTCTTGTAATTTCTGTTTACATGAAATTTCTATCCCCTCACTTTCAGTCTGTGTGTGTCTTTTGCCCTGAAATGAGTCTCTTATAGGCAGCATATAGAAGGGTCTTGTTACCTCTATCCAGTCAGTACCCTATGTCTTTTGATTGGAGTGTTTAGTCCATTGACATCTTTAGTAATTATTGATAGGTATGTACTTATTTCCATTTTATTATTTGTTTTCCTATTGTTTTTCTAGTTCTTCTCTGTTTATTTTTTCTTTTTGTTTATTTCATTGTGGTTTGATAATTTTCTTTAGTAGTATGCTTGTGTTCCTTTCTTTTTAGCTTTTGTATATGTATTGTAAGTTTTTGATTTGTTGTTACCAAGGGGTTCATATACATCGACCTGGAATTGTATCTACTTATTTTAAACTGGTAGTCATTTAAGTTCAAACACATTCTAAAAGATGTACATTTTTACTCCCCTCCCCCATATTTTATTTTTGATGTCATATTTTACATCTTCTTGTTTATTTGTTAACTGTTTATTGTAGTTATATCTGCTTTTACAATTTTTTGTTTTTTAATCTTCATATTGGGTTATGTAAGTGGTTGATCCTCAATCATTAATCATTATATTTGTATTTTTTAGTGGGCTCTTCCCTTTCCTATAGATTCTTCTTTTCCACTTAGATTTTCCACTTTAATATTTATTTTAGGGCAGGTTTAGTATTGATGAATTCTTTGAGTTTTTGTTTGACCAACAAGGTCTTTCTCTCTTCTTCAATATTAAATGATAATCTTACTGGGAAGAGTGTCCTACGTTGCAGGTTTTTCCCTTTCAGCACATTGAATATATCATGCCACTCTTTTCTGGCCTGCAAAGTTTCTACAGAAAAATTAGCTGATAGCCTTATGGGGATTCCTTTATATATGATTCTTTGTTTTACTCTTGCTACCTTTAGAATTCTCTCTTTAACTTTTGCCACTTTATTTTTGGTATGTCTTGGTGTGTGTGAGCTCATCTTGTTTAGCACCCTCTCTGCTTACTATACCTGGCTATATCTGTTTCCTTTTTTAGGTTTCAGAAGTTTGCAGCCATAATTTCCTCAAATACATTTTCAGTACCCTTCTCTCTCTCTTCTTCTGGGACCCCTATAATGTGAATATTGGTATGCTTATTGTTATCCCATAGATCTCTTAAATAGCTTTCAGTTTAAAAAAATTTTCTTTTTGCTGTTCTGATTGGGTGATTTCCTTTATTCTATCTTCCAGAGCACTTATGTGTTCTTCTGTATCACTTAGTTTGCTGTTTCATTCCTTCTAGTATGTTTTTAATTTCAGATAATGAATTCTTCATTTCTGATTGGGTCCTTTTTATATTTTCTACATCCTTGTTAAAATTTTCACTTTTTTTCATCTATTATTTTCCCCAATTCAGTTATTGTTTTTATTACCAATGCCTTGAATTCTTTATCTGGTAAATTGTCTATTTCTCTTTCATTATTTATTTTTTCAGGGTTTTTCTTTTGTTCTTTCAGTTGAGAGCAGTTCCTCTGCCTTTTCAGTTTGCTTAACTTTTTTCTGCCTCTAGGAAATTAGGTGACACAGTTATCTGTTGCAGTCTTAAGGGTGTGTTCTTATGTGGGAGCATACCTGTAGAGACTGCATGTGCCCAATGCCTTTTATGGGAGAGTTGGATTTGACATGGATGCAATTCACATCTTTCCTCAGGGTGTGCTGGCTGCTATCACCTTGGTTGGGGGTGGATCTGGAGATGGGCGGGCTAGAGCTGGGCCAGGTGTGAGGTGGGACTTTCCCTCTACTCAGTGGCTGTCACCGCCTTATTGGTGACAGGGGTCTGATCCCAAGTTGCTGGAGCAGAAGCCCTGTGGGTCAGGCCTAAGCTGGTTCTGTTCCCTTTAAGTGTGTATTTTCCCCTCTCCCAGCACTAGGACCCTTGTGGGGAGTGTTGAAGCAGGTGGAGAGGGGGCTATGCAGGCTCTCCACTTGTATTGGTTATAGGCAGAGGTCTGAGCTGCCTGTGTAGGTACCCACAGTTGTTTACCTCCCTCTGCTCAGACACAACCTTGGGTGCAAGTCCCCTTTGTCCCTCTGAGCTGATTACTGCCCCCAGACTTCACCTCCCTCACCCTTTTGTGGAGCCACAGCACAGGACAGGCAGTGTTCACATTGACCCTTGGTGTATAATGGGCATGAGCTATATTGGAGCATTTGCCATCAGAGTCGTGGGCTGCTTTTGATGTGTTGCTTGTGATGTGCTGTCTGAGTTACCACTGACAATAGCAGCAGCTGCCCCACTCAGGCTTCACCCCAGAATGTGGTCACCTCTGCTTCCCATGGCCAAATGTTCCCGCTGGTTGTGGCCACCCTCGATCCAGTGCTATGCTGTGACATGGAGTGAGCAGGGCTGGAGCATCTGTTTGGCTCAGGCCAAGGTACATGATGAGGCACAGGAAACCTGGCAGCTGCTGGAGAAATCCTCTCTTGGCCCTCTCTGCCCTGCCTTGGGGGCAAACCAGCACACATGCACTCCTCATGAGCAGAGTCCACAGCCCTCATGCTAGTCCCAGCAGAACTCCAGCCAGCCAAGGGGGTTCATCTCTCCTGTGTAGAACCCCAAGACTGGGGCACCCAATCTGTGGCTCTCACTGCTTACTCCCCAGCGTGGGTCTCCAACCATGTATTCTCCCTTTTCCTCTGAGTCCCCATTCAGGGGCACAGGTCCCAACCTGATTGCTTTTCTTTCCTTCCTACTCAATTACATGTGAATCTTTCTTACAGCCTTGATTTTATAGGAGTCTTTCTGTCAGATTCCAGTTAGTTTTCATTGACACTTTTTCCACATGTAGATGTATTTTTGACATGTGACAGGTGAGTTCCACATCCTGTTACTCTGCTATCTCTACTGATTTCCCCCATAAAAGTTACTCTTAAATAATTCAATACTAAAACAAAACATAATATTAAGGTTAATTTAAAATTATATCACTGCTAAATTATTCAAAATTATTTATGAATACGGGTAAGGGTTGGAAGGAAATATTATTGTTTTGTTAGGACTATGCAATTTTGAGTAATGTTAAATTATTTTTTTACTGAAACTACAATAATTTTGTGGAAAAACTTTTAAAAATATAGACAACATTGGTTCACACTTGTAGAAAGTTAGATGTTTTATTCAGGGCTCTCAGTTTCACATATTTTGATTGGGTTGCAAAGGGATTAACAAAAATACTGCTTGCTTTAACCGTTCTGTGTAGGTTGCTATGCTCATTGACATGATAGATACAAACTGCTGCTCAGTCACTTATAATATAGGAAGATATTTTTGCATTCCAGATGTCATATCCTGTTGGCACTGAGTTGGCAATTTCTGAAGTATAAGAATTTAATTTTTTCCTGTTCTAATTTTTTATATCTTTAAGGTTCTTGATTTTCTTTCATTTAGCAACAGCAAACAACTTTTCTCATAAAGAAATATCTCATTAACCCAATTATAATCTACTAGTTTCTGCACTATTAGGTATTTATAAAACTGACAGAATTTAAATATGTTTTCCTTGCTTCCCTCTACTAAGAACAATACGTTGGTCAAATTCCTTTATGAGTGACTTTAGAAAAAGTTGGGAGACTTCCAAAGGATTATATTGTGCTGATGGCATTGTATGGTATTTGGGAGTGGCACTAGGCATGAGGAGATTTCCCTCATTAACATCTTTTAGAAGCTCAGAATTAAATGTGTAGAGTTTTTATATGCTACTGCTGTAGAACTCTCAGTCTCAACCTTTTTGTCTGTGAGCAAAAGTTTACATGTACAACACCAGGTGGGTTGGACACTGATGCTTATGGCTGCTGCAGCCTTAAGAGAGACTATGGGTTATGTGTAATTCTTCAAACTCCACCTATAACCCATCACTTGTCCTTTTAGAGGCCTGCATTGACACCTAGGCCAGGGACTATGATGTGAAGAAGACCTATTCTGGAGATGTGTTAAAGATATATAGACCAAGAATTATGACAGGTGTTATCCTATATTAGTTTTGTCTTTTATTCATAAATATGATATTCACTACAAAAAATAACCTCCAAGTTTAAATCTTCTTTACTAAATTGTGATTATAGAGATAAGTACAGAGATATTTGGGCTATTCCCCTCTCTGCCATTAACATCACTTTGTCAGTAAACTGATCAATAATTCACTTATTTCATATCAGAAGAAACATTTCCATTTATAAAAGTACTGAATACCACAGAGATGTTGATACTATAATATAATGGAATTATGTGAATCTGTTGTCCATGTTTCCAGATCTTAAGTGATTAAAGGCCCTAAGATCTGGAAATATGAAGACAAAATACACAAGGAGTATTTTGCCAGGAATTTGAATTCCAATGATCTGGTTCTTTGATTTGGGTAGATTTTATTTAAGTTGTATAAGCTCAGGCTCCTCACTGAGAAACAGAGGTAATATTTATGTCATAGGGTTTTATTGTGAATTACATAAGATGTAAATGTCAAGTTCTTTCTTCTGTATCAGGTACATAGTAAGTGCTCAAAAATAGTAACTTTTAATCATTATCATTTTTTTGTATCTCCAATCACATTTTTACATAGTCAATTATAATTAAATGTAGTCCTTCATTCACAAGTGATACCACTGAAGATGCTTCTATGTCCGATTTACTCAGACTGCCTCTTGCTGAGGAGGGAGCATGGTGGCAATTCTTACACTGGTGGTGATTCTGAGTATGGCAGTGATTCCTAACCATTCCCATGTTGCCTACCAAGTTCCCTCCTTCCCTTCCTCCCTCCCTCCCTTCTTTCCTTCCTTCCTTCCTCTAATTATATATCCATATATACAAATACATATGTATACACACACACACATATATATAATACCTTTATCAGTCTCAAATATGGATTAAGAAAGTGATAGCTATATTGTATTTCTTACTGTTTCTAATCCACTATGACATTCTATGATATTTCAGTAGGATTTTAACGAGCAAACTGATGACAGATGTGAGTTTCTTTGCAGCCTAGTGAGATTTTTATCTCCATCAAAGCAAAGTGTTTTGGGGCAACATCAGGGATAAGCTTATGGAATTAATCATTTTTTTTCTTCAGTGCACTCCATCTACTAGATTCAGTAATTGTGTTCTCTGGTTCATCATACTCAGCATAACGTCGTGACCTCCAGGTCCGAAACAACATATTTTCTGAGAGATGCTGATTGTGTTTCATGAAATTCTACAGGGCCAAGTAAATTGAGGATGTCTTTGTTCTGCATATGGCTAATCTAAATTGTATAGTCTTAACCATTAAAACATTAAAATGTACTTGATGGCCAGTTATAGATCACAGAATTTTTACAAATGTGCTTTATACTTTCTAAGCACCAACACAGATTTTTTTTACATTTAAAACAACTGCTCTACCACATCACTTATATTTAAAAAAACTAAGTTTCCATCTTATAAAAATAAATACATGGCTGTAATCTACAAAAATCATCAATTAATAACTACTGTGAACTTCTATTGTATACTGAGTCTGTGACATACTACTAGTTACTATGAGGATGTGGGATTTACTGAGTCAGGTAGAGCATCAAGTCCATTATTCTCATGGACTACCGATTCCTTGCATCATAGCTTCAGTTGTGTGAATTCATTTCAACAGACTTTTATCAGACATTTTCCATGTGTGAGGTACTGTTGTTGGTACTGGGGAAGGAGAACAGACGGTCTAAATGCTTCTACGTACCAGTACAGACAGTCTTTGGACAGTCAGAGGTATCCTTGGAGTTTAACTACATGAGGGGGTTATTGGAGCTCTAAGCCTTCACCAGTAGACAGGGAAGTTTTAGATGGCCACTAGAGGTTATATAGTCAAGGGAGAATTTTTTTTTTGGTTAATACTGTGTATATGTTTAAATGCTTGTGTAAAAATGTCAGCTTTGAAGGAGAGGTTGAAGACATAAGACAGGGTGAAGAACTGATAGTTTTGGCAAAGTCTCCGGGTAGGCAGAAGTGAATGGAACCTAGGGAAAAGGTTTAGGGACTGGCCTTGTATCAGTGGAGTGATGTCTCTTCCATTGTCTTGGAGGGAAGGTAGAGACTCAGGGAGGCTATTGCCATGTATGCCCCAAGGGAACTGGGATACACAGTGAGCAAAAATGGTATTATGAAAGGAGGTATGTCTGGAAATGTCCAGCACCAATGCCTCTGCCTGACCCCTAGATGAGGTACTGCCATGATTCCTTCACAGGGAGCAGCATTAAGACTAAGATAATAGCAATGTAATGTGTGGGACTAGCTGGGAGAAGGTATATCTGAAAGTTTCTTGAGGGGAGAGTCTATCTTATGTTCATCTTTGTTATCTTTGTTGCATCCATCCCAGTCTTGAGTATTGTTGGTACTAAATAAGTTTATGGTATTTGTTGTGTCCAAAAAGGATGGACACATAGTTTGTTAAGAAGAGAGATGATGGCATGAAGGACTGATAATGCAAACTTGACTCTTCTGCTTAGGACAGGATTTTAATTTGGTTGATACACAGTTATAGTATTTAATGTGTAATTTGGAAGCAGCAGAAGCCCTGATGGTTGGAGCATATAATTAATATTTTTGTAGAAGTTTACAAATACATGATTGGACCTTTTCATATACTAATTCAAAGCAAGTCCATAGGAAATCTCTCTTCAAATGAAGCTGACCTGTGTCTCATCGTTTTGGATCGGATGGTCCAATCTCTGTCACCGTAAAGGAGTTTGCAGATGATGCAGGGAACATAGAAGCAGGAGCCTTGCGAATCTACCCTCCTCTGGAGATTTGAGGTGGAGGTATAAAATAAAGGGAAAAAAAGTTACCCTCCTCCATCTCCTAGTGTGAAGAATCCCGGAGTCATTCTTCTCTGTGTTCTCTACCTATACCTTGTACAATGTAGACCATAGCCAGGTATTAAGAATTCTCAGTTGACTCGTACTCTGAAGTGGGTGTAAACACACTTACTGAGGGTATGGTTTTGAGAAAATAACCTAATCAGATGGTCTTATGACAAGACCAAAGTAATCTTTTTGACTTACTTCTTAGCTGTAAGCTTACTTAGAAGTTTTCCCTGCAATATAGTTTTCAAAATAATTAGATCAGGGATATGCTTTTTTTTTTTTTTTTTTTCAGTATGCAGGCCTCTCACTGTTGTGGCCTCTCCCATTGCGGAGCACAGGCTCTAGACGTGCAAGCTCAGTGGCCATGGCTTACGGGCCCAGCCGCCCCACGGCATGTGGGATCTTCCCGGACCGGGGCACGAACCCGTGTCCCCTGCATCGGCAGGCGGACTCTCAACCACTGTGCCACCAGGGAAGCCCTGGGGGTATGCTATTTTGACTAAGTAGAAAACACAGTAAAGGGATTCACTCAAGTTGTGACTAAAGGTTCACATTGTCCTTATGGGATCAAGATGAGCAAACAACATAATAACAAATCAGAAGTCATACTGTTCACTATATTGTTTCATAAATTTGGGTAAACATAATTCCACAGAGTTCAGAACAGTACTGATTATTCACTCCATGGAAGAGATGTCAAATGTAAAAAGAACAATGCATATTATTGGTTATAATGACTGAAACTGAGCACAAAAGCATTCATTTTTATTAGTTAATAATGTTTCAGAATGGAAATAGACACAGTCTTTGGACAAGATCTTTATTTCAACATCAATCAGTATTAATAAAAAACCTAGAGAAATTTAATGACTGCCCTCCTCTTCTATTAGCCAAGTCTCCTGGAGGCAGTTGAATTGATCAGAGGTTTAACCAGGTTCATTTGGATACCCCACGCAAAATGTGAAGAAATTGACTGTGGGATCAGTGATTTCCCAGAAGTTAGATTTTCTTTGAAGCCACACAATCAATATAGATGTCATAAAACTAAAATAAGGTAAAAATGTTTTGTAATCAATTATTAAATTAGCATTTAAAATTTTTAATTTAAACTTGATTTTTAGATTGAAGTATAACTAATTTACAATATTATATTAGTTTCAGGTATACAACATAATGATTTAATATTTTTTATAGTTTATGTACCATACAGAGTTATTAAACTTTTATTGACTATACTCCCTGTACCATACATTATATAACTGTGACCTACTTATTTTATAACTGGTAGTTTGTACCTCTTAATCTGCTTCACCTATTTTGCCCAAACCCCACCCTCCCTCTTCACTTGTTTTTATCTGCATCTATGAGTCTATTTCTGTTTTGCCATGTTTGTTACTTTGTTTTGTTTTTTAGTTTCTGTATATAAGTGAAATCATACAGTATTTGTCTTTTTCCATCTGACTTACTTCACTTACCATAATACCCTCTCGGTCCATCTGTGTTTTCACAAATAGCAAGATTTCATTCCTTTTTATGACTAACATTCCATTGTGTATATATACCACATCTTCTTTACCCATTCATCTGTTAATGGACACTTAGGTTGCTTCCATATCTTGGCTATTGTAAAGAATGCTGCATATACCTTTTCAAGTTATTGTTTTCAGTTTCTTCGAATTATACCCAGGAATGGAGTGCTGGATCATATAGTAGTTCTATTTTAGTTTTTTTGAGGAACATCCGTAATGTTTTCCATAGTAGCTGCACTACACATGTCTCTGATAAACAGTGATATCGAGCAGTTTTTCACGTGCCTGTTGGCAATCTGTGTATCCTTTTGGGAAAATGTTCAGGTCTTCTACCCATTTTTTAAGCAGGTCGTTTGTTTTTTTGATATTGAATTTTATGATATTGAGCTGTTTATGTATTTTGGATATTAACCCCTTATTGGTCCTATCATTTGCAAATATTTTCTCCCATTCAGTAGGTTTCTTTTTATTTTGTTTTTCCTTTGCTGTACAAAAGCTTTTAAGTTTAACTATGTCCCATTTTAAAATTTTTGCTTTTGTTTCATTTATCTTAGGAAACAGATCCAAAAAAATAATTGCTCCAATTTATTTTAAAGAGTGTTCTGCCTATGTCCTCTTCTAGGAGTTTTATGATTTCCAGTCATACATTTATGTCTTTAGTCATTTCGAGTTTATTTTTGTATATGGTGTGAGAAAATGTTCTAATTTTATTCTTTTATATGTAGCCCTCCGGTTTCCCAGCACCACTTATTGAAGAGACTGTCTTTTCTCCAATGTATATTCTTGTCTCCTTTGTTGTAGATTAATTAACCATAAGTGTGTGGTTTATTTCTGGGCTTTCTATTCTGTTCCATTGATCTTCACATCTGCTTTTGTTTCAATACTATACTGTTTTGATTACTAGCTTTGTAATATAGTCTGAAGTCAGGGAGCATGAGAAATCTAGTTTTGTTCTTTTTTAAAGATTGCTTTGGCAATTCATGGTCTTTTGTGTTTCTACATAAATTTTAGGATTATTTGTTCCACTTCTGTGAAAAAAGTCACAGGTATTTTGAAAGGAATCACATTAAATCTGTAGATTGCTTTGCGTGGTATGGACATTTTAACAATATTACTTTTCCTAATCAGTTAACATGGGATATCTTTCCTTTTATTTGTATAATTTTTCAATTTCCTTCATCAATATTTTATAGTTTTCAGGGTATAAGTCTTTCACCTTCTTGGTTAAGTTTACTTCTAGGCACTTTATTCTTTTTGATGTGATTTAAACAGGATTGTTTTCTTGCTTTCTCTTTTTGATAGTTCATTATTAGTGTTTAGAAAAGCAACAGATTTCTGTATACTAATCTTGTTTCCTGCAAATTTACTGAATTCATTTGTTAGTTATTAGTTTTTGGTGGAGACCTTAGGGTTTTCAACATAAAGTATCAGGTCATCTGCAAATAGTGACAGTTTTACTTCTTCTCTTCTAATCTGGATGCCTTTTATATCTTTTCCTTTTCTGATTGCTGTGGACTAGGACTTCTAATACTATGTTGAATAAAAGTGGTGAGAGTGGGCATCCTTGTCTTGCTCCTGATCTTTGAAGAAAAACTTTCACCTTTTCACTGTTGTGTATGTTATCTGTGAGTTTGTCATAATGGCCTTTATTATGTTGAGATATGTTCCCTCTATACCCACTTTGCTGAAAATTGTTATCATGAATGCTGAGGAATTTTGTTAAAAGCCTTTTCTGTATCTAGTGAGATGATCATGTAATTTTTATCCTTTGTTTTGTTAATGTGGTGTATCACATTGGTTGATTTATGGATATTGAACCATCCTTGCTTTCCTAGAGTAAATTTCATCTGATCATAATATATGATCCTTTTAATGTATTGTTGAATTTGGCTTGCTAATATTTTGTTGAGGATTTTTGCATATCTGTTCACCAGGGATATTAGTCTGTAATTTTCTTCTTTTGTAGTGTCTTTGTCTGGTTTTGGTATTAGGGTAATGCTGGCCTCATAGAATGAGTTTGAAAGCATTCCTTTCTCTTCAGTGTTTTTGGAATGGTTTAAGAAGGATAGTTACTAACTTTTTGAAAAATCCTTGGCAGAATTCCCCTGTGATGCTGTCTTGTCTTGGAAATGAGCATGCTGGCAGTTTTTTGATTACTGTTTCAATTTCATTACTAGTAATTGGTCTGTTCATATTGTCTATTTCTTCCTGATTCAGTCTTTAAAAATTGTGTATTTCTAGGAATTTATCCATTTCTACTAGTTGTCTAATTTGTTGGCATATAATTGTTTGCAGTAATCTCTTATGATCCATTGTATTTCTATGATGTCATTTGTAACTTCTCTTTTATTTTTGATTTTATTTATTTGGGCCCTCTCTTTTTTGCTTGATGAGTCTGGCTAAAGGGTTATCAGTTTTGTTTATCTTTTCAAAAAACCAGCTCTTAGTTTCATTGATCTTTACTATTTTTTTTGTCTCTATTTCATTTATTCCCACTCTGATAGTTATTATTCCTTTCCTTCTACTAACTTTAAGCTTTGTTCTTTTTTTCCAGTTCCTTTAGGTGTAATGTTAGGTTGTTTATATGAGATTTTTCTTGTTTCTTGAGGTGAGCCTGCATCATTATGAACATCCCTTTTAAAACAGCTTTTGCTGTGTCCTATAGATTTTAGAAAGTTACATTTCCATTTCCATAGGTCTCAAATATTTTTTGATTTCCTCTTTGATTTCTTCATTGACCTATTTTTTTAGTATCATGTTGTTTAGTCTTCATGTGTTTGTGTTTTTTCCAGTTTTCTTCCTGGAATTGATTTCTAGTTTCATACCATTGTGGTTGGAAAAGATGCTTGTTATGACTTCAGTGTTCTTAAATTTATTGAGACTTTTTTGTGGCCTAGCACGTGAGAACATTCCATGTGTACCTATCTTGGAGAATGTTCCTTGAGTACTTAAAAAATTGTGTATTCTGCTACTTTTGGATGGCAAATTCTTAGGTATCTATTAAGTCCCTCTTGTTTAATATGTCATTTATGGACAATGTTTCCTTATTAAGTTTTTCTCTGCATGATCTGTCTATTGATGTAAGTGGGTTATTAAAGTCTCCTAATATTATTATATTAATGTCAATTTCTCTCTTTATTCCTATTAATATTTACTTTATATATTTATGTGCTCTTATGTAAAGTGCATATATGTTTATGAATATTATATCCCCTTCCTGGATTTCCCTATTTCTAATTATGTAATGTCCTTCGTTGTCTTTTGTTATAGTCTCTGCCTCAAAGTCTATTTTGTCTGATATAAGTATTGCTGCCCAGCTTTCTTTCCATTTTTATTTGCATCGGGTATTTTTATCCATCCCCTCCCTTTCAGTCTATGTGTGTCTTTAGCTGAAAAGTGAGTCTTTTGAAGGCAGTGCGTAGATAGGTCTTCTTAAAAATCCATTCAGCCACCCTATATCTTTCAATTGGGGCATTAACTCATTTGCGTTTAAAGTGACTACTGATAGGCAAGGACTTACTGCCATTTTTTCACTGTTTTCTGGTCGTTTTTGTGGTTCTACTTGGTTCTTCTTTTAGTCTTTTCCCTTGTGGTTTGATGATTTTCTTTAGTGTTATGTTTGGATTCCTTTTCCTTTGTGTTTTGTGTATCTATTGTAGGTTTCTGGGTTTTGGTCACCATAAAGTTTGTATATATTGACCTATATGTATTTGTTTTAAGCTTATGGTCATTTAAGTTCAATCACATTCTAAAAGCTCTACATTTTTTTTACTCCTATCCACATTTTATGTTTTTGACATCATAGTTCACATCTTTTTCTGTATCTCTTGACTACTTATTGTAGTTATAGTTGACTGTATAACTTTTGGTCTTTTAGCCTTGATACTTATTAAGTTGTTGATCCTCTGCCTTTATGATTTATTTGCCTTTTACTAGTGAGATTTTTTCTTCATATATTTTCTTATATCTTGTTATGGCTTTTTCTTTTTCCCTTAAAGGTGGCTTTTTAACAATTCTTGTAAGGCTGGTTTAATGGTGATGGACTCTTTTAGTTTTTGCTTGTCTTGGAACCTGTATCTTCCTTCAGTTCTGAGTGGTAACCTTGCCAGGTACAGTATCCTTGGTTGTAGGTTTTTTCTTTTTAGCATTTTGAATATATCATGCTACTCCCTTTGGTCTGCCAAAGTTTCTGCCAAAAAATCAGCTGATAGCTGTATGGGGGTTCCCTGCTTTTCTCTTTCTGACTTTAAAATTCTCTCTTTATCTTTAATTTTGTCATTTTAATTATGATATGTCTTGGTGTGGATCACTTTGGATTCATCTTCTTTGGAACTCTCTGTGCTTCCTTCACCTGGATATCTGTTTCCATCCCCAGGTTGGGAAAGTTTTCAGCCATTATTTTATCAAATACATTTCTACCCTTTTCTCTTTCTCTCTCTTCTCCTTCTGGAACCCCTATAATGTGAATGTTAGTATGCTTGGTGCTATCTCAGAGGTCCCTTAAACTATTCTTTTTATTAAAGACTTTTTTCTTTTTGCTCTTCTGATTAGGTGATTTTTTTCTATTCTGTCTTTCAGGTCACTTATGCATTCTTCTATATTACCTAATCTGCTGTTGATTCCCTCTAGTGTATTTTTTTATTTCAGTTATTGTATTATTCAGCTGTAATTGTTTTTTTTCATATTTTTAAATTATTTATTGAAGTTCTCATTGAGTTCCTCTATTCTTTTTCTCAGTTTTTTGAGTATTTTTGTGACCATTTCTTCAAACTCTTTATCAGGTAAATTACATATCTCCATTTCATTAGGGTACCCCCCACCTCCCCTGGGGTTAACTTGCTCTTTATTTAGAACGTATTCCTCTGTCTTCCTATTTTGTTTCATTTTCTATGTTTGTCTCTATGAATTGGGCAGAATAGTTACCTCTCCTGGTCTTGAAGGTGTGTCCTTGTGTGAAAGTGTCCCTATGCAGACTGCATGTGCCCAGTGACTTTAGCAAGAAGGCTGGAGCTGAAGTAGATGCAGACAGAGGCTTCTCTTGGGGCACACCAAGGGCTGCTGCCTTGGCTGGAAGCTGCTGGAGCCTGAGCCTGGCATGGGCCAGGGCTTCTCCCAGGGCCCATCAAGGGCCACTGCCTTGGTGAGTGGGGCTGTAGCTGGAGCACAGCCCAAGATGGGGGTTTCCTGGGGTATGCTGAGGGACAGAATCTTGCTTGGTCTGCAGGCTGGTGTTGGCAGGCTGGTTAGAGTGCCAGGTGCTTTTCTTTTTCTTTTTCTTTTTTTTAAAGTCTTTATTGGAGTATAATTGCTTTACAATGGTGTGTTGGTTTCTGCTTCATAACAAAGTGAATCAGTTATACATATGTTCCCATATCTCTTCCCTCTTGCGTCTCCCTCCCTCCCACCCTCCCTATCCCACCCCTCCAGGCGGTCACAAAGCACCGAGCTGATCTCCCTGTGCTAGGCGGCTGCTTCCCAATAGCTATCTACCTTACGTTTGGTAGTGTATATATGTCCATGCCTCTCTCTCGTTTTGTCACAGCATACCCTTCCTGCTCCCCATATCCTCAAGTCCAAGTTTATTCCTAGATATTTTATTCTTTTTGTTGCAGTGGTAAATGGGAGTCTCTTCTTAATTCCACTTTCAGATTTTTCATCATTAGTGTATAGTAATGAAAGAGATTTCTGTGCATTAATTTTGTATCCTGCTACTTTACCAAATTCATTGATTAGCTCTAGTAGTTTTCTGGTAGCACCCTTAGGATTCTCTATGTATAGTATCATGTCATCTGCAAACAGTGACAGTTTTACTTCTTCTTTTCCAATTTGGATTCCTTTTATTTCTTTTTCTTCTCTGATTGCTGTGGCTAAAACTTCCAAAACTATGTTGAATAATAGCAGTGAGAGTGGGCAACCATGTCTTGTTCCTGATCTTAGTGGAAATGGTTTCAGTTTTTCACTACTGAGGATGATGTTGGCTATGGGTTTGTCATATATGGCCTTTATTATGTTGAGGTAAGTTCCCTCTGTGCCTACTTTCTGGAGGGTTTTTATCATAAATGGGTGTTGAATTTTGTCAAAAGCTTTTTCTGCATCTATTGAGATGATCATATGGTTTTTCTCCTTCAGTTTGTTAATATGGTATATCACATTGCTTGATCTGCATATACTGAAGAACCCTTGCATTCCTGGGATAAACCCCACTTGATCATGGTGTATGACCCTTTTAATGTGCTGTTGGATTCTGTTTGCTAGTATTTTGTTGAAGGTTTTTGCATCTGTGTTCATCAGTGATATTGGCCTGTAGTTTTCTTTCTTTGTGACATCTTTGTCTGGTTTGGGTATCAGGGTGATGGTGGCCTCGTAGAATGAGTTTGGGAGTGTTCCTCCCTCTGCTCTATTTTAGAAGAGTTTGAGAAGGATAGGTGTTAGCTCTTTTCTAAATGTTTGATACAATTCGCCTGTGAAGCCATATGGTCGTGGGATTTTGTTTGTTGGAAGATTTTTAATCACAGTTTCAATTTCAGTGCTTGTGATTGGTCTGTTCATATTTCCTATTTCTTCCTGGTTCAGTCTCGTAAGGTTGTGCTTTACTAAGAATTTGTCCATTTCTTCCAGGTTGTCCCTTTTATTGGCATATAGTTGCTTGTAGTAATTTCTCATGATCCTTTGTATTTCTGCAGTGTCAGTTGTTACTTCTCCTTTTTCATTTCTAATTCTATTGATTTGAGTCTTCTCCCTTTTTTTCTTGATGAGTCTGGCTAATGGTTTATCAATTTTGTTTATCTTCTCAAAGAACCAGCTTTTAGTTCTATTGATCTTTGCTATCGTTTCCTTCATTTCTTTTTCATTTGTTTCTGATCCGATCTTTATGATTTCTTTCCTTCTGCCCACTTTGGGTTTTTTTGTTCTTCTTTCTCTAATTGCTTTAGGTGTAAGGTTAGGTTGTTTATTTGAGATGTTTCTTGTTTCTAAAGGTAGGATTGTAGTGCTATACACTTCCCTCTTAGAACTACTTTTGCTGCATCCCACAGGTTCTGGGTCATCGTGTTTTCATCGTCATTTTTTCTAGGTATTTTTTGATTTCCTCTTTGATTTCTTCAGTGATCACTTCATTATTAAGTAGTGTATTGTTTAGCCTCCATGTGTTTGTATTTCTTACAGATTTTTTTCCTGTAATTGATATCTTGTCTCATAGCTTTGTGGTCGGAAAGCATACTTCATACGATTTCAATTTTCTTAAATTTACCAAGGCTTGATTTGTGACCCAAGATGTGATCTCTCCTGGAGAATGTTCCATGAGCACTTGAGAAGAATATGTATTCTGTTGTTTTTGGATGGAATGTCCTATAAATATCAATTAAGTCTATCTTGTTTAATGTATCATTTAAAGCTTGTGTTTCCTTATTTATTTTCATTTTGGATCATCTTTCCATTTGTGAAACTGGGGTGTTAAAGTCCCCTACTATGATTGTGTTACTGTCGATTTACCCTTTTATGGCTGTTACTATTTGCGTTCTGTATTGAGGTGCTCCTATGTTGGGTCCATAAATATTTACAAGTGTTATATTTTCTTCTTGGATTGATCCCTTGATCATTATATAGTGTCCTTCTATGTTTCTTGTAATAGTCTTTGTTTTAAAGTTTATTTTTTCTGATACGAGAATTGCTACTCCAGCTTTCTTTTGATTTCCATTTGCATGGAATATCTTTTTCTATCCCCTCACTTTCAGTCTGTATGTGTCCCTAGGTCTGAAGTGGGTCTCTTGTAGGCAGCATATATATGGGTCTTGTTTTTGTATCTATTCAGCCAGTCTGTGTCTTTTGGTTGGAGCATTTAATCCATTTACATTTAAGGTAATTATCGATATGTATGTTCCTATTCCCATTTTCTTAATTGTTTTGGGTTTGTTATTGTAGGTCTTTTCCTTCTCTTTTGTTTCCTGCCTAGAGAAGTTCCTTTAGCATTTGTTGTAAAGCTGGTTTGGTGGTGCTGAATTCTCTTAGCTTTTGCTTCTCTCTGAAGGTTTTAATTTCTCCGTCAAATCTGAATGAGATCCTTGCTGGGTAGAGTAATATTGGTTGTAGTTTTTTCTCCTTCATCACTTTATATGTGTCCTGCCACTCGCTTCTGGCCTGCAGTTTCTGCTGAAAGATCAGCTGTTAACCTCATGAGGATTCCTTTGTGTTTTATTTGTTGTTTTTCCCTTGCTGCTTTTAATATTTTTTCTTTGTATTTAATTTCTGATAGTTTGATTAATATGTGTCTTGGCATGTTTCTCCTTGGATTTATGCTCTATGGGACTCTCTGTGCTTCCTGGACTTGATTAACTATTTCCTTTCCCATATTAGGGAAGTTTTCAGATATAATCTCTTTAAATATTTTCTCAGTCTGTTTCTTTTTCTCTTCGTCTTCTGGCTCTCCTATAATTCAAATGTTGGTTCATTTAATGTTGTCCCAGAGGTCTGCAACTTTCCTCAATTCTTTTCACTCTCTTTCCTTTATTCTGCTCTGCAATAGTTATTTCCACTATTTTATCTTCCAGGTCACTTATCCGTTCTTCTGCCTTAGTAATTCTGCTATTGATCCCTTCTAGAGAATTTTTAATTTCATTTATTGTGTAGTTCCTCACTGTTTGTTTGCTGTTTAGTTCTTCTAGGTCCTTGTTAAATGTTTCTTGCACTTTGTCTATTCTATTTCCAAGATTTTGGATCACCTTTATTATCATTATTCTGAATTGTTTTTCAGGTAGACTGCCTATTTCCTCTTCATTTGTTAGGTCTGGTGGGTTTTTGCCTTGCTCCTTCATCTGCTGTGTGTTTCTCTTGTCTTCTCATTTTGCTTAACTTACTGTGTTTGGGGTCTCCTTTTTGCAGGCCGCAGGTTTGTAGTTCCCGTTGTTTTTGGTGTCTGTGCCCAGTTGCTACGGTGCGTTCATTGGGTTGTGTAGGCTTCCTGGTGGAGGGGACTAGTACCTGTGTTTTGGTGGATGAGGCTGGATCTTGTCTTTCTGGTGGGTAGGTCCATGTCTGGTGGTGTGTTTTGGGGTGTCTGTGGCCTTATTATGATTTTAGGTAGCCTCTCTGCTAATGGATGGTTTTGTGTTCCTGTCTTGCTAGTTGTTTGGCATAGGGTGTCCAGCACTGTAGGTTGCTGGTCATTGAGTGGAGCTGGGTCTTGGCGTTGAGATGGAAGTCTTTGGGAGATTTTTGCCGTTTGTTATTATGTGGAGTTTGGAGGTCTCTTGTGGTCCAGTATCTGAACTCGGCTCTGCCACCTCAGAGGCACAGCCCTTACACCTGGCTGGAGCACCAAGAACCTCTAATCCACAAGACTCAGAATAAAAGGGAGAAAAAAAAGAAAGAAAGAAAGAAAGAGGAAGATAAAATAAAATAAAATAATGTAAAGTAAAATAAAGTTATAATAAAAAATAATTATTAAAAAATTTTTTTAAGTAATAAAAAAAACAAAGAAAGAACAAAAGAAGAGAGCAACCAAACCAAAAAACAAATCCACAGATTATAACAAGTGCTAAAAACTATACAAAAATTAAAAAAACAGACAGAACCGTAGGACAAATGGTAAAAGCAAAGGTATACAGAGAAAATCACACACAGAAGCATACACATACACACTCACAAAAAGAGAAAAAATTATATATATCCTTGCTCCCAAGTCCACCTCCTCAATTTGGGATGATTCATTGTCTATTCAGGTATTCAGCAGATGCAGGGTACATCAAGTTGATTGTGGAGATTTAATCCGCTTCTCCTGAGGCTTCTGGCACTGATTTCCCTTTCTCTTCTTTTTTCGCACAGCTCCCAGGGTTCAGCTTTGGATTTGGACCTTACTCTGTGTGTAGGTCGCCTGAGGGTGTCCGTTCCCTGGCCCGACAGGATGGGGTTAAAGGAGCAGCTGATTCGGGGGCTCTGGCTCACGCAGGCGGGGGTGAGGGAGGGGTATGGAGTGCTGGGTGAGCCTGCGGCAGCAGACACCAGCATGACGTTGCACCATCCTGAGGCGCCCCGTGTATTTTCCTGGGAAAGCTGTCCCTGGATCAGGGATCCCTGGCAGTGGCGGGTTACACAGGCTCCCGGGAGGGGAGGTGTGGAGAGTGACCTGTGCTTGCACACAGGCTTCTTGGTGGCTGCAGCAGCGGCCTTAGCGTCTCATGCCTGTCACTGGGTCTGCGCTGATAGTTGCGGCTCGTGCCCAGCTCTGGAGCTCCTTTAAGCGACGCTCTTAATCCCCTCTCCTCGCGCAACAGGAAACAAAGAGGGACGAAAAAGTCTCTTGCCTCTTCGGCAGCTCCAGACTTTTTCCTGGACTCCCTCCTGGCTAGCCGTGGTGCACTAACCCCTTCAGGCTGTGTTCACGCCACCAACCCCAGTCCTCTCCCTGGGATCTGACCGAAGCCTGAGCCTCAGCTCGCAGCCCCCGCCCGCCCCAGAGGGTGATCAGACAAGCCTCTCGGGCTGGTGAGTGCTGGTTGGCGCCAATCCTCTGTGCGGTAATCTCTCGGCTTTGCCCTCCGCACCACTGTGGCTGCGCTCTCCTCTGCGGCTCCGACGCTTCCCCTTCTGCCACCTGCAGTCTCTGCCCGTGAAGGGGCTTCTAGTGTGTGGAAACCTTTCCTCCTTCACAGCTCCCTCCCACTGGTGCAGGTCCCGTCCCTATTCTTTTGTCTCTGGTTTTTCTTTTTTCTTTTGCCCTACCCAGGTACGTGGGGAGTTTCTTGCCTTTTGGGATGTCTGAGGTCTTCTGCCAGCTTTCAGTAGTTGTTCTGTAGGAGCTGTTCCACATGTAGATGTATTTGTGATGTATTTGTGGGGAGGAAGGTGATCTCCATGTCTTACTCTTCTGCCATCTTGAAGCTCCTCCTACATATTCTTCATTCTTGTTTAATGAGTCCTGTTCTTCTACCATGTGCTAGTAATACATGGTAGGAATCCTGGCATAGTAATTACTGTCCCTTCTTGAAATAGTTCATCCCTGAATGTCCTTCCTCCTTTATCCATCTTTTTTTGTTTATCCTAACATAAAGTAATAATTATAAATGAGCTCAGATGTTTGACATTCTTACACATTTCATGTCTACCTAAAAGCAAAGGCGAGTCAGTAATCTTCATTTCTTTTGAGTCTGACTCACCAGGAGGAAACAGCGAGCTCCAGGATCTCTGACTTAGGCTGTTGTCTGTTCTGTCATGCAGTGAGACAGCAATACTGACTGAATTATTTTTCTGGAAAGTGTTCTTCTAGGACCTGTAGTAGTCACAGTGTTGCCCCACGGGAGCTTATAAATTAATGGAAATCATGGTACAAGGACACTCTAAGAACTTCCTTTACTACAAACCCCTTTACCTCTTGGTGAATGATGTTTCTGTTCTATTATTTCTTCTTTACTAAAATGAAGATTACAAGTAGAAATGGACTCAAAGATGGAATTAGCAGGAGGACATTTTCTTTTTCCTGGTAGACTGTAGAGCCGGGTATTCAGTTGGCTGTTTACAATGAATGTCCCTTCTAGTTGGTCATGGCCTTAACCCTCACTGGTTTGAGCACAAGTATATTGATTGTAAAATATATTGAATATGATCCCATGATTACAGACATTCCTGTTCTTAGTAATCCTTAGAGCCGAAGAAAGCCTTCTGTCTGTATTCTGTTCTGACCTTCTGGGTCATCATCTCTATCTTTTCTTTATTATTACGTCTCTATCTGCCCTCCATCAGTGTGTCTGATAATGCTAACTACTGATAAACTAGTTCCATGGCTACTTCAGTCCTGGAGTCTTAAGATTCCTAGGGGGGTGCCAGACACATTAAAATGTAATCCTATCAATTCAGTTAAAGCACTGTTTGTGAAAGTGTAAGTGTCATTATGCAGCAGTTTTCATCTCCCCACCCCAATCTCCCTTCCACACTTCTTCTATCCCTTCCCACCCACTCTCATTACCAGCACTGGATAGCTAGTGGGATATTTGAAGGATTTCTTCTTTACCGATTGAATTCAAAAGCCTTGATTTATAACCAGACTTCCAGTGATTTACTTTGCTAGTAAATTAAAAACCATCTGGACTAGAAGGCCTGGTTAGACAATTTATAGTTTATTGTAATTCTAAAATTAATTATATTTTAGTTCTCTGATACCCTATCTAGATCAGATTTCTAAGATGAATGCCAGACACATCAGGATTCAGTAGCTCCAAACTCCATTGAAATCTTCTCCTAATTTTCTTGGGCTGACTTGAGTATATTTTAAAAAAATTATTTACTTTCATGGTTTGGCAAGACCCAGACAGAAAGCAGCTTCAAGTGTCAGTGGCAGCCGGAAAGAATACTAATAAGTCATCCACAATAAATTAAAAATATAGTAATAAAGAAAAATTAAACTGCAGTGTGTTTGGGTGTTTGCTCTATTACAATAAATTCACACTCTCATCTTCTATTCTCTGGAAAAGAGTGGGTGTGGCAAGAAGCATTTGTGAAATTCCATTAGCATTTTTAGAGAAAATCACTCTACTAAATGATTCAGGATTCAGCTCCCAGCTTCCAAGGTTCAACTCAGCTGTGTGAAACATTTTATTTTGTATATAAATGATACCATAGAATTCTTAGGACTTGGAAAGATTTGTTAGCAGCTAGCCCAAATCCTCTTAATTTTTAGGTGAGGTAATGCTAACAGTTAGCCCAGATTCTCATACCTAGCTACTGATGGCGAAGAGGTAGAAATTCACCATTCCACCTTCAGGCTGGATGTTGATCAAAATACTTCAGAAACAATATTTTAGACTAGACTACAATGCCTTGCTCTTGGTAGGTAAATGAACAAATATAAGATGTACCCTGAGATTCAGAATTGGCCCTAAGAGGGTCTACATTATTAAAATTTGTTTTTCTCCTCACTTTGTTACTGAATAAGTTCATTTGGAAATGAATAAATGCAGTGATGCAACCAGATATTAAGTCAGATTTCCCACGCTTTGAATTTTAGATGTGCATTCATTCCGTTTCTCTAGGAAATTTGCCTTTCTCTTTCTCTGCTTGGTTTTGATGCATAACAGATCCTGTTGCACTGGAGATCGTTAAGACTTCATCAAGTGAGGATTCCCTGACTTCTGCCTCCCTGCTGGCCCACACAAGTAGCCAAACTAATTCATGTCACATCATTCTCAACCCCACAATGCAAGACTCTATGTAGATCTAACACTGCTATAGCCAGTGATCCTAATTTCCTAGGAACATGATCACTTTGACAATTTGTACATTTGGTGTCTCTGCCAAACTCCAAATCACAGAAAGCTGTTAATTCCAAATCACCTTTTGCAAAACACATTTCAAAGTCTTCTCACAGATTGCTCAGAGTATATTCACTAGAAGGGTAATGTGCTTTTCTTTCTTTTTTATTTGTTTTTTTTTTAGTACTCAAAAAAGCTTCCATTTTTAATTTAGCTTTCTGACTCTGCTTGTGCCCCCAACACTTTCACAATGATTTTCTGTTCCTCAATAAGGAAAGCATGCTTGATCCTGTCATGGACACATTTAGCACACATGAAACCACCACAGAATTTTAATTTTAGACCACCTCATAGCAACTTTACATCTCACAGCACAAATGCCTCAGAGTTGGCTTGGGCACACACCACAAGCCCCAGCTTTGACTTAGAAAAAAAACTCATCCTCCAGTGTGTATACGTGACCACATTTCCTAACAGATAATATTTGCCCATGTTGTCCCACTGTAGACAATAGGTAAATGATAAAAAACCATTTAGTGCATAAGGTCATATCACAGAATTTCAGTAGAATCAATAATTTAGTTAAAATTTAGGTATTGTCTTGTCTGAAAAAATGCAAGATTGAAGAACTCTGAGAAGAGTAACAGTTCCTGAAGGCAGGAATAGGAGATTCAGATATCTTCACTGTTGTTTGCAGTGTGGTGTCAAATGTGTGTCTGATTCATTGGTTCTATTTCTTATTGTGAAAGAAGAGTGGATGAGGGAAGTAAATGCCAGTGTAAATATTCTAGTCCACTTAAGAATTTGTGGCAACGTTATTCCTTCATTTATGTCTATTTAGTTCTTATTTCTACTAGAAAATTTTGATTCATTTTTATTGTTCTTTTTATCAACATTAGTACTAAAGGCTATGTATTTTCCTCTGAATGCTGTGTTAGCTACATAACATAGCCTATGATATATAGTATTTTTCATTATAGTTGTTTTCTGAAAAGTCTGCAATTACAACTTGTTTTTCTGCTTTGATCTAAAAATTATTTAATAGAGATCTTTAGAATTTCCAGGTGTAAAGGATTTTTGTTGTTATTGATCTCTGATTTTATTGTGTCTAGTTTTGGGATTGTGAATAAAGATTATTATCTTTATTAGATGTACTATTTTGGAATTATGGGGTTTCTTTGGGACCTAATATGTTATCAATTTTCATGAATATTCAAAGCACTTGAACAGCGGGAGTATTCTTTATTGTTCAAGTACATAATTTAATGTGCCAGTGTACGTCTATAATATCTACCTTATTGTTTATTTGGGGGTCTTCTATCACCTTATTTACTTTTTGATAATTGAGAGACAAAGTTTCATATTAGTGTGTTTCTGACTATTCCTCCTTTAATCATTTATCATTATGCTTTATGGGAATTGCTGCTGTTATTTTTCATATAGATGTTTATAAGTGTTAGTTCTTCATTGTGAATTATAGAATTCAGCATTATTTATTGTCCCATTTAATTTTTTCTCTAATATTCTACGTTGTCTGATGGTAAGATCACAACTTCTGGTTTCTTTTTTCATTTGTATGGTATATCTTATGTCCGTTCTTTCATTTTTAATTTCTCTGAAGCACTTTAGTGTATCTCTTATATGTGGCATAGAGTTTGTAATCTGTAAAATTTTGTGGTCTAATCTGAAAATTTTTTATTGTAATAGGTGATTTAAGTCCTTTACATTTATTGATATGACAAATGTATTTGATCTTAGTTCTCTCACATTATTTTATGTTTTACACATTTACATCTTATTTATTTTTAAAAGTCTTCCATTTGTGGTTTATTTTCTTTGGTATTTTGTTGTTCTTTTAGAATATGCAAGTTTATTTCTAGTGATTCTTTTATATTTTGTGTTTATATGTCTCTCTTTAGATATAATCTATTTTCTCCAAAAGAGCATTTGTAAAATTAATTTGTGACCTCTTCCTCATTCCTTTCCTTCTTCTCCTCTACCAGCCAATATTAATTAATAGTGTATTTTACCTAGTATTTACCTTTATACTCCTAAACTTTAAATGATATCTTTTGACTTCCAGTCATTGTATGTGAAGCAGTCAGTAGTTATTCTTCCTTCTCTCCTAGTTTTCCTTCTATTTTTCTTAGTTGAATTACTACCATGCTATCAGGGTATATTATATTTGTATGCTATTCTCTCAATCTTATCCTCACTTTTATTTTACAAATAAATTAGATAAAATAGATTCAGTCAGTGCCCATCATTTACTTTTTTCTCCCCAAAGTTTCCCAGTTATCCTCTACTAATTTTCTCAGCAATGGCTGATAGGAACAATATTCCTTAAGTTTGTGGACATTCATAATTCTGTGTTCACAATTTTTATATTTGAAGAACATCTTTGCTTAAAATCTTGTTCCTTGAATGTCTTCTAGGTTTTGCTCCACTGTTTTCTGCTGTTAAAATTTTCTATTACAAAGTCTGGGGCAAAGCTCATTCTAGGTTTTTGGTTTTTGGGGGTTTTTTTGGTAATGACTAGATCGTTTTGCTTTTAGGCCCCAAAGATTCTTCTTTATTTTTAATATTTAGCAGGATATCTTAGTGTTTACCCTGCAGATCAATTTTCCTAGGTATGTAATATGCCCTTAAAAATTTTAGGGGGGGTTTAAATTATAGATAAGTATTTTTTAATCATCTTTTTTTTCTTCTTCATTGACTCTATGTATATATCTCCTTTGTTGTCTATATATCACTTTCCTTTAAATACTCAAAAAATTCTTTCTTTATCCTATTGATTTTCTTTACTTTTTTCATTTTTTCCCTCTGTGTCTAATGTGGTTTTCAGTATGTCTATCTTAACTTATAGTCATTGTAATGGAAACTTTTTTTAAGGTGTCTTTTCATTCTTTCTCAATTTCTCCCCTGAATTCTGTTAGTTTTTTCTTCCTGTTGTTTGGGTATCTTTTAATCTCCTTTTGGCTGTCAAAATTTTCACTGAATTCTACGTTTTCAATTCTTTTAGATTTACAATTGCTTTGATAATTTTAAAACAGTTCACGGTAGAGTATCAGTTTGTATTTTCTCTCTACACTTCTGGAACATTTTCCTGATTTGTTTTTTTAATCTGCAGGGGACTTTTGCTGCTCTTTGTCTTTTTAATAGTATCTTGGGATGGATGTGATGATCTTATATTTTAAAATAAACCTTAGATTAGAATGAGTTGGATATTCCCGCACCACCAATTTGAGGAGGATACTGGGAGGCACCAGAGTAGCTTTTCTGACTTCTCAGATTAAGGGTCCCCTCCTGCTGCTCTCTGGTGTTTTGTGCAGCCAGGTTCGCTTTGATCCTCAGCACCAGAACCCCTAGACATCCTCATTCTTTTCCACCACACCTAGAATGCTCATGGCTGCACTTTCTCCCCAACACGCCTGCAGTTTGATTGGTTTGGGGTGTTTGGGCCCAGCCCATCCTTATAGGTAATTTAGTATTTGTGGGTGTTTTTTTTTCCTCTTTTTATTTTTTTATTTTGCTAAAAAGGTATTGTGTGTGTGTGTTTGTGTGTGTGTGTGTTTATATGTATGTTCAAGTGTTGAGGGGGGAAGGGTGGTTTCTCACTCTATTGCTCTATTCAGTTTTAAAGAAAATAATAGGAGCTTAGCAACACTTAATGAAAAAGTGCTGAGAGATAAAGAAGAGAAAGAGCAAGACTCTCAATTCTCATTCCACTTCTGCTATCTCTTTTGTCAAGATAGGCCATGTCTCTCCTCTCCTATACTAGAACGACGTTCTCACATTTAAGGTCTGTAGCAACGTATGGATTCTATGATTCAATGAAGTTCATATTATATTGGTTGTTAGTCCAGTTTCTTTCTTCTCATGGAAGTTACTTTTGCTGAAGGCAAAGAAGAATTGGCCTGCTAATAGAGAAAAGTGGCACGCCACTACAATGAGAAAAAAAACGGGAGCCCTGGATGGAAAAATCAGGCCTGGCTCTACCTAGGAGGGCAATTAGCATTCTACTCAGCTTTCCATTAATTATTCAAAGAACGATTATGCTCCCTTATGTTTGTTTGGTTTAGGCTCTGTGCTGATCATTTTACTAAGAGTTTGCCCAAAGCAAGAAGTAAGTGGAAGTCAGTCTTAAATCACCATGTCTGGCTGTGACCTGTGATAAAAAATTTAATGGGAAAGTTCAGTTTAGATGAGGGTAACAGACATTCATTGGGTACAGGGTGCTAGAGATATATTTAGAGCTAAGTTAGAAATAGTTCCTGCTCTTTGAGTAAGTCAGTCATCTTCCTCAAGTAAGTAATCTCACTTCACATCCAGTGAAGTTGCAACCGACTAAGAGAGAGTTTTCTAGTCTCTTTTTATCCCCATTAGCCTATATAAGCAGGTGTATATTTGGTTTCCTTCTGGGTCTTAGGGGTCTGTAAACTTCAGAACAGAGACCCTTTCTGCCTTATACATTACTGGATTCCTAATGCCCATCACAGCACCTGATATAGCACACACACAGACACACACACATGTATGTGATATATTGAATGAATAAAGAAATATATTAACAGACAAATGAGTTGTTACTAACTGATCTCTAACACCATTTTATTGTTCTGATAATTGTGGATTTATTGTGTCTTTGGAAGAAAGTAAGGTAGCAATCATAAACTATACACAAATTTGCTATGTCATCTCAGACACTCAAATATAAAATATCCTATACCAAAATGGTAAGACTGAATTAACTTTAGTAATCAAGGTATACTCTGAACACTATATAATCTAATTACCTTTTATTGAGAGTAAGTTCAGAAAAACAGCTCATAGTTCTTTTTGCTTAAACTGTATATGTTATATGTATACTTTTCAGATATGAATGGGATTTGGAATCAGAAAGACAAAGCTTCAAACTCCAGTTCCTCCACTTGGTCTCTCTTTATGCTTCAGCAACTAACTTGATCTTTGCAAGCCTTCGTTTTCTCATTTGTAAATAAATATAAAACTACCTCATAGCATTCAGTGACACAGTATGTAGTACATGGCCCTTATGAAGCACTGGTTTTCTTATCTCTCCTTCACTCTTCTTTCATTCTCATTTTCAAACTTTGCCATGCTCAGTACTTCATTCTCTGGCTATGGTTTTCAGAAGAGTATTACTGGATCACTTTCATTTTTAACCTAACACATCACTTCCCATTTAGTTGAAATAAATATCAATTAGAGTTCACACTTCTGAAGCCCTGAAAAATATATTATCTGTTCAAGTTCCAGTTGACTGGCACAGTTAAGAGTCTCGATAAATTTAGAAATGCCCATTTTAATGGTGTTTTGTGAGGCGTTAGCTGTTATTTTCAAAGAAGGAAGAGATTTGGTATGGAGATTTGGGTATGAGATAAAAGAACTAGCTGTTTCCTTATAAACTAATGGCCCAGAAGTCATGTAATTAAATACCATAGAGGCTCAGAATTTCATTATTCCCTGATGGAAACATCACAGTTGCCTCAGTCATTAGCTTTTAGGATTTCAGCCCTGACCAGCACATTTCTGGTCTCATTAAAACTATGCATTAGCATTCAGTGACTTGTAAAAATAAACTTCCTTTTAGATAGTTTTATGTGCCTGTACTATAAAGCACATCCAAATGAATATACAGCATGAGAAAGACCACAATTTAAAGGTGCCTTCTTTCATCCTCTATATTCTTGTTCATTCCAAAGCACAGTAAACTTGAGCCAGAGAGCAAACAATTTGTCTTTACAAAATTTGAGCATTTGTTTTCTCTCTTTTTTTTTTTTTTGCGGTACACGGGCCTCTCGCTGTTGTGGCCTCTCCTGTTGCAGAGCACAGGCTCTGGACGCGCAGGCTCAGTGGCCATGGCTCATGGGCCCAGCTGTTCCGCGGCATGCGGGATCTTCCTGGACCGGGGCACGAACCCGTGTCCCCTGCATCGGCAGGCGGACTCTCAACCACTGCACCACCAGGGAAGCCCTGTTTTCTCTTTTTGAAAGAAAATGAGCAGCTTATACAGAGATTCCCTCTGTGAAGAATTGGCCTAAATTATAATTTAAAAAAATTCTATTATATAGCATTTTGTTTCCTTGTTTCCCCTGGTGAATTTTACTTTCCATGAAGGTGAAGATAAATGACTAGTGCTCATACAAAAATATAAGTATTTAGCAAAATTAAGTAACTGTATTAGTTTCCTGTGGCTGCTGTAACAAAGTACCACAAACTGAGTGGATTAAACAATAGAAATTGATTGTCTCACAGTTCTGGAGGCTAGTCTGAAATCAAAGTACTTGATTCCAAGAGTTGGTTCCTTCTGAAGACTGTGAGAGAAAGATTTATTCAAGGCGTTTCTCCTTGTAGATGGCTGTAGATGGGTGGCTTCTCTCTACGTTTCTTGACAACATCTTCCCTCTACATGTCTCTGTATTCAAATTTCCCCTTGTTTCGTAAGGATACCAGTCACTGGATTAAGTCCCACCCTAATGACTTTATTTTAACTGAGCTATCTCTGTAAAGACCTCATCTCCAAATAAGGTCACATTTTATGGTACTAGGGGTTAGGACTTCAACATATGAATGGGGGTGTGTGTGGCACAGATTCAATCCATAACAATAGCCATTTAAATATGGGTGTTCTTTTCCTTTAAGCTTGAAGTCCCACCTCAGTGCTAACCAATGCCATCTTAGTGTGTACTCTTTAGAACAACATAAGAAGGATTTCCACATTTTTATTAACATTCAGGTTACCTTCAAGTTTGTTTTCAGTGTTTTATAAACTGCCCCATCCGGGACTCCCTTTAATCACTCACTCTGCACCACCCATAGGTTACTCCCTGACATCCAGTGATGAGCACTTTGAGATGCATGAAGAATGGAAACTCAGCTTTGCTAAAGTCATACAGTTAGCATGTGGCAGAGGCGAGATTCAGATATCTCTCTGGTTGACTCTAAAGTTAGCGTTACTTGTGTGGTCAACAATATTATATTTTAAAATGCTCATTTGTTATTTATCTTTATAATAAAGATACTGATTTTTTTCTGAATATAAATATAGCAGGTGGTCACTGAACAAAATTTAGGGGAGCCCCCCAAATTACAGAAATAAACATTAAAATTACCCATGATTTCACCATCCAGAGATAATCATTATATATTAGCTTTCAGAACCTGTGTGTACACATTTTTAAAATTCCATTTATATCTTTATGTCTGTAGAACTACATATATAATTTCACATATCACCAAAAATTCTTTGCAATAAAAGTTTTCAAATCTCAAATCATTTGCCCAATTAAAAATCACCCTAACATTACATGGTGAATTATTTTTTAAGTATGTGAAATAAGAGTTCTTTTTCATCTTACATTCTTCTGGAAAGACTAATGCACAAGCCTGTAAAGGTGCACATGGAATTCACTTTCTCTTCTTACTTTCTAGGCTAGAGTCCTAAGGGAGGAGCTAAGACAGAGTGAGGGCAGGGCAACAGCCAGCACTTTGTCTTTTTTTCACTCCTGGTTCATCTCTAAAGCCAGGACTTCTACCCAGGCGTGAAAGTATTTGCATAAGTGGCCCTTTCTAGTCCCTTGTGCTGATATAAAGTGGGGATTTTTGTCAGAGGAAAGGCCCCCCAAAAATCTGAGGTAGGAGCAAGGGTAAACCTTTTGGTCATCCTCTTGAATATAAACAGAAGAGCCCAGAAGAGCATGGCATCCATGGCAACCATATCTAGATGTTACAGAATTTAGAGAATGCATTGAATCCTTTCAGAGGATGACTAGCAGACCTATGTTACATCAGATATAGCACCTAGCACAGAGCTAAGAACAGAATCTGTGCTGAATATGTCCTTCATGTTTGATACAGTATCATTCCAAGGCCTCTCCAGGGAAATCCCACATCTGCCTCACCATCTCACTTATTTATATTATGTGACTTACACACTTACCCCTACAATGTCATCTCCTGAGCACATTATATCTATCTGACACTTAACCACTTGTAATCTGTTGGTTTTACGTTTGACTCTGAAAGTTTTGGTGTGGAAAGGCTGGGATCAGTCCTGATGAAATGCTTGACTCTGGCAGGCTGCCTTTCATAGTGAGGCAGTCTGGCTCACCTGGGCAGCTCCATGGTTGGTCACAACACTTCCCTTGCACACTTGGTTGTTTACAATAGCCCCAGCATGACCCAGACCCATGGATCTTGCTCCAGGGCTTGTAAATAAGCCTGGACCCTGTTCACATTAATAAATCTGACCTTAGTTCCAGTTGGTGGTAAGATGAGCTTAATGATGCACTGTTAGCCCTCACTGGAGTAGAGTTAAAGGAACTTCACTGCCAGAAAGAGTGACATTTGTATGGTGATTCTTCTGAGGTTTTCTAAGGTTGTTTGGAAGCACAAAGGTCCTGACTGTTCCTAGTACCCTCCCTGCACTCTTGAGTCAACAGTTGTGTGTACATTAGGCAGCAGATGGAATCACTACGACTCATTCACTTTATAACCATTTATCCTTATGCTACCTTATGATCTATTTTTTCAGATCATTGTGACAAGTTTTCTACTCTTATGGAAAATTACTTTCATGGTTAAAGCTTTTGGTAAATGCTATGAAGCTTAATAATTCTCTCTACTGAATGGGAATAATTATGCAGTGGTTCATAAAATGCACTCATGGTCTCATTTAGTCATTAGAAAAACTAGAATATGATGCTTAAATGTGAAAAACTTCACAGGCTAAAGAGCCATAATATTGGGCAATTGTTTTCTTTCTGAAGCTCCTTGGAGATGGAGTAACAAATCAGTTAATGTTCAAAGCAATTATTTGTTTTAGTTTTTTTTTATCAGAAAGCCTACAGCTTCTTTTAAAAATAAGGTTTCCACATATTCTAACTTATTGAAAAAGCTATTTGAAAAATTCTACCTCAACCTCCCTATTGTTTTATCTAAAATAGTCAAGGTTTTCTTAATATAAATTGTCAAAACTATGTGTTTATTCTCATAATCATTTAACTATTCAGTTTGTGTGTGTGTGTGTGTGTGTGTCTTTGCTATCAGAATAAAAATCTGACATTCCTAAACTGCAGGGTATTTTCAATGAGTGCAATAGGTAGCTTTCATGCCCTTTTATTGCTAAGTAAATAAAAATTATCAGAGCACATGCTTTTAAAAATAATCACAGATAGATGTAAAATCTATTGTGTTCACATTGGCACTCTCTTCTGTTTAGAATTTTGTATCTTGTCATATGAATAATTGCATTATTTTCAGGTCCACTTTTTACATAGACATGATCTCTAACCTAATCGTCTAAACTAAGCAGAACTCTTCTGGTTGCAAGTGACAGAAATCCAACTCAAGGTAACTTAGCTATTTAAATAATAAAAATAATAATGATGACAATGTATTAGTTATTTTAGCTGGAAGGATATCTGAAGACTTATAAATAAGAGGAATAACTATAGAGCCAGAGCCTCAGAGACTCACCTCATCATTAATGGAACTTTTTTTCTCCATTAATCTCCTACCACTTCTTGACTTCATCTACACACAGCCTCTTTCCACCCGGAAAGAAAGATAATGTAACTGGCTGTTACTGGAAGTTGGGAAGTGAAAAGCAGGAGTAAGAGTCCTGCCAGACTCCTATGAAATGAGGGTGTGATTGTTTCCCAAAGCATGGGAGGCTAAGAAATAAAAAATACCTGGCTATACAACCTAAGGCAATTGTCCCTTTTTCTCACCCTTTGCCCTGACCTACCCAGAATCTGCTCTTCCCAAACTCCCTTTCCCTCTCAGTGTGCATTTCCACTGGAAAATTAACCTGGGAGTAATCTCTTCAGACTCCCATCCTTAAAAAGACAGGGCAAAGTCAACAGCTCTGTTATACTTCAAATTTCAGTAAATTAAAGAAAGCCCCTAGTGTTTTAGTCCTTCCTTATTACTCTGAGGAAGAATTAAATGGGTAAACTCAGGGGTTAGATTAAGAACATTTTGTAACAACTACATAAGGCATGGGCACTAAACAGTCAGAACTGGTATCCATCTACATGTTGGCAATGCGTCCTGGAGGCCCTGCTATAACTCAGGCTTTAGTTTCCAGTTGCTGGGTAGTGGCATGGTCCCAGGTATCCTGTGGGTTATGGCAGGCTAATAGTTGGGTATTCAGGGCAGCTCAAAGCAGCAACTACTTACCAACTGCATAGAGACTATCGTAATATTTTTACAGTAATACGTAACCACTGACTTAACAACCTGGGTTACAGTGTAAGTGTATAGGATTAAGGGTTACTTAAGAGAATTAATTCTGCACAACTGACTTTAAGAGAATTAAATGTTTGGGATATCAACCAAAGGTGATATGCTTTTTAAGTAGTTGCTCTGTAGCATGTTTCTTGTTTGTTTTGTTTCTCTTTTCCTGCATGTATTTATTTTGAATGGGTCACTGAAACTCTGGAAATTATATTCAAATTTTGGTGGATAAGTGGTATATGCATGAATTTTTTTTTCCCCCTGAGGAGACTAGGCACTTTTACCAGGTTCTCCAATGAGCCCATGCCATACACACACATACATGCACATACACACAAAATGTTAAAAAAATCCCTGTCATAAGATGTCATATATATAATCTCCATAAGTGGGGAAGAATATATCAAGCTCATGTAAGAGTCATGTCAAATAATTAAGTTACAATTTTGAAAGGAGTAGGACCATAGCACATGCCTACAGTTTCTCACTGGAAATTTTTCTTCGATGTTTACAACACCTTTTGTATGCTTACTCTTGCAGTCGAATTAATCATTAAATGAGGGATTTATTTTGTGTCCATTCAGCTTAGCCCATTGCCAATTCTGGTTCACATGAACTCATGGGTTAAGAACTACCAATATTATATTAGTCCTCATGAATTTCTCCACAGAGTGATAAAGTATAAAACAAGGCTCAATATCAAAGATGATTGGGCCTAGAGCTTGTCTACTTTTATAGAACATTAGCTGAAAAAGTCTCACTTTGCAATTTTAATGAAGAAAACTGCTCTAAACTTTAGTGCGAATGTCTAATAAGCCAAAAAGGTCAAAAGCCAAATGGGGTCAGAGCTGTCTCTTTGATAAATGATAAATTCTGACCTTTGGCTCCAGCCAGGCCAGACCATGTCCTTAGAGTTACTAAAGATAAACAATTGGCAAAGAACACACTCATTATTCAGACTGAAACTTAGACAGTTCTAGGAGTACTTCCTTAAACAGTTCTTTTTTATTTTATTTTTTATTAATTTATTTATTTATCTTGGTTGCGTTGGGTCTTTGCTGCTGCACCCAGGCTTTCTCTAGTGGCGGCAAGCAGGTGCTACTCTTCGTTGCGGTGTGCAGGCTTCTCATTGCGGTGGCTTCTCTTGTTGCAGAGCACGGGCTCTAGGCGCATGGGCTTCAGTAGTTGTGGCACATGAGCTCAGTAGTTGTGGCTCGCGGGCTCTAGAGCGCAGGCTCAGTAGTTGTGGTGCACAGGCTTAGTTGTTCCGTGGCATGTGGCATCTTCCTGGACCAGGGATCGAACCCATGTCCCCTGCATTGGCAGACAGATTCTTAACCACTGTGCCACCAGGAAATTCCCCCTTAAACAGTTCTACATGTGCTTTATTTATTAACTTTTTAGGAAAAGCTATATAATATGAAAAGATCCCTGAGGCCCAGGCAATAAGTGAGTGAGGACTATACAAATTGCGGCCAGTGATTCTGTTTTGAAAAGTTAAGGAAAGGAAACTTCTCAGGTGGTACATTTGGTTATGAACATCCAGGACTCAATTTTCCGTAGTGTTTACGTTCTTCCTTGCTTATTGCAGCTGATGACCAGGCTCAGATTTTCCCATAAAAATATATTGTATTGAGTTTGTTTTGAAAGAATATGAAATTCTGTAGTTTTACGTTATTAAACTTATAAACGGCTTCTTCCACTTTTCCTTTTTGCATGTTTCTGCTCTAGCCTAACCATGTTTTCCTTGTTGTTTGTTTTGTTTTGTTTTTGCCATTCAACATATCTTGTCAAATGTAGCACTATTTCCATATTTGGTGTCTAAACTTATAAAATTTATTTGGTGTGAGGCGAGGGAGAAATTTCTTTCTAAAGGAACTTAAGCTGAAGCCCTAAAAAGTTCTGGGTTTATTCACTTTGTTAACCAATATTTAATGTACAATTGGAAGTTAGTCATCAGCTGTATTCACAGCAGTGAACAAAATGAACCTGGTCTCTTAGGGCATTTACAGTTAAATGTAGGAAACTGACATGAATTAATCAGGGGAACAAATAACCGTATAATTATAAGTGAACATGAGAGCTACAAAACAAACAAGAGATCCACCAGAGAACTTTGAAAAAGTGATAGAAGGGGTTACCCCAGATGGAGAGAAGCAAGATGTTGTATTCTTTGGGAAGGAAATATTTTAGCTATGAGCTGAAGAAAGAGAAAGGGTCAGCAATTGTGGGAGAAGAAAAATCTAAGAGGAGGGCACAGCATGTACAAAGATCAGCTGAGGATCTGATGATGGAAGGTCAGTATGGCTACAGTGAGTTGGGGTGGGGTGGGGAATGGCATGAAATGAAGAAAGAGAGAGCTTCGTGGCAGCCCTAGTGCAGTTCATGTAACATTCTCCCTCTGTCCAGACGCTGGGTAGGATCCCACTTCCTGCTCCCTTGTGTTTGCGTGGGGGGAAGGGGTGGTACATGCTGATAAATCTGGCCAGTGAGTTGTGAGCACAAGAGATGCCTATCACTTTCTGGCCAAGCCCTGAAATAAGCCTAGTAGTGGATAAGATCACCTCTGCAATGGAGTGGAACTTCCTAGCCATCGGCAAAACGGGGAGGAAAAATGGTGTTGGGCACCATATGAGGGGTACCACAGGTCAGGAAGAAGAGAAGAAGGGCTTTTTCAGAGGCAGAACTGAGGGGTAAAACCATTTTGTGCAATATTGTAGTAGGTTCTGCTATAGTGTGGGGTGGAGGGAGAGTGGGGAAAACCTTCCTTTAACCTGCAAAGAAGGAAGAAAGTGATGGGAAGTAGTGTCTAAGACCTTGATGGAGTTACCTTTCTCAATCTCTAATTGCTTCATAGAAATAAAGAAATAAGCAAATAAACTATAAAGAAGGAAAGTATTAGTCACTTTCGTGTGCATTGAGAAAATCTCCAGAGGAGCCCAAGGCCAGTGAGGTAGGCTGTTTATCAGGCCTGCCCACCCAAAACTCAAGAACCGGTGACCCCATCAAAATAGCAGGTGACACCATCTTTCAGTACTTGTTAGACTCCACCTGGTGTAAAGCTGTGTCTGAGGCCTGCCTGATGACTTGATATGGTACCTTCTCTCATTAATGTCTTCAGGAAGATTTAACACTTGGCAGTCCCTTACTAAGTCAAATCAGGGGCCTTACGTGGAGCTGTGGTCTTTAAACTGGGCATGTGTAACTTGGGTTATGTAAAGGCCTTACAGAGATTACCTGATTGGGGGTCATTTTAAGAACATCATTTTAAAATCCTCGATTAACATGTGTTTTCTTTCCTAAAACAGACCTACCTGAGAATTAATTTGGACGGAGTCACAAGTTCTCCTTTTCCAGTTCCCTTCTTCATAATTGTCCCTCTCCCATTTTACAAAAAAAGAAGAAAAAAAAATTTGACTCTTCTCCACCCCTACTATCACTATGGTGCATTGCTATGAAAAATATCTAATTTTTTTCAGTAGAAATCAAAAGGACAATTTGACATAGTGTCTTGGTAGCGGTATTAAAAAAGTGAATCACTCTAATAATTAACAATTTTTTTGTGCAGGAAAAGTGGTCATCAGTTTTTTCCCTTTTAACAAAATTGAAGGAGGAGCTTTCAAGTCTAAAGCTGATAGAGAGTTGAGAATAATTTTTGATATTACATCATTTGGTTTTGGGGTGTATTTTCTTTTTTGGCATGTATCAGGATTTCAAGGGATTTAATGATATTTAATGATATTTCCATAATAAAACTCCTCCCATTCCCACATACTTATTTATAGCACTTACTGTAGAATTCAAATATAGGAATAGATTTCGTTCTGAACTTTGTCTCATTCTAACAGTGAGATATATTCACCCACAAATAAGTGAGCAAATTGAGAAATTCAAGACCTTCTGTTTCATCGAGATGAATTTCCAATGAAATTTTAGTTTTTATATTAAACAGTTACTAAAACTTATAAGATGTTTTGAATAAGTATGTACTATATGATTGTAATGATAGCTCTACCCCGAAGAAAAATTTGGATGGTACCAAATTACTATGGCATTTAGATTTCCGTGAATACATTTTAAGAAAATTATTTAACAATTTTATTGTAACATGTCAATTTTACTATTGGTTAACCCATTCCTTGCAAATATTTACACTTATGATGAAAAAAATAGATTTGACTTGAAAATATATGGGGAAGTAAATAATTTATCAAAACTATTTTAGATAATATAAAACTAAAAAATGTGAAGATCACTGGCATCGAAGGTTTATTCCCAGATATGACCACCTATTCTAAAAATCCTTTTAGATGATTACCAACTATTGCACAGTGTACCCAGTTGGATCATTATGTATGACTGAAGATATATAGAAATTTGAGACATGGACTTGATGGCATGAAATGATAGCAGGCAACAATAAGCCATAGAGAATTATAGTCCTGCCGAGAATTATCAACCTGTGGCCTTTTGAATTTCCTGGAAGTAGAATTTTGAAGAGATGTTCTTCAAAAGGTGAATGTGGGTGTCTGGAGGGGTACTAGCCACAAAAGTTTGGGGAGAAAGGGCTTCCTACCTTCCTGGTCGGAGTGAAGGCTCACTATTCTGAGGATAAGCCTGTGGAAAAATAGAAGGAAAGAAGAGGAGGACATAAAAAGTTAGATGCAAATGAAGCCAAAGGTTAGAAATAAAATTAAAGCAGATAAAATATTAAAAGAGTAGACTTATGTAGTGAAAATGAACATGTAAAGAAATTAAGAATTAAGAAAAGAAGCTTAGAACTAAAGGAAGTAAAAAATATCAAAGTAAGAAAATCTTTAAAAAATAATTAGTAAACTGTTGAAGGTGAAAGGGTGTTAGAAAAAAATGGGTGGAGAATTAAATTACATGGTGCATGGTGACTTAGTGCCGGGTAAGCAGAGAGCAGTGGGTCCCCTTCTCTCTCTTCCTTCCAGTAAGGCCTGGTAGCTTGCTCCCCAAGGAACGGAGGTGTCCTTGTATGGTTAGCCATGTTTCCTTAATGCAAATAGCTCAGGCAGGTGAGTGGCTGAGTTTGGCCTCCAAGAAAGCAATTACCCTATATTTTAACATTGTGTTGGAAAGACTCGAAGGTGAGATAGCCATGCCTAGATAAAGCAAATGATGGCTTACAGGATGGCACAGAGAGACTGGGATGAGAGGAATTTGCATCCCCTCCACTTTGTAACTCTTTCACAGTGTCACATTTCCCTCTGGTAGGGCTGGTTGTCTCTGAAAGCTGATAGAGGGAAGTTTTGAGACAATAAAAGAAGAGCCTACATACAGAATAGAGCCTTGCTTCCTTCCTCCCAACCCTCATATAGAAGCAAATCTGTGCCTTCCAGCTTCTGATGCCCTTGACTGAAGAAGGGACCTCTAACAGCACTCTGTCCATTCAGTGCAGCACTGCAGTGAATGAGCGTCTGAATTCTAGACTAGTTCGGGGCCCAGAGTGTCCCAAAAATATGTGATGCCCAGCAAGGGAAAGGAAGCCCTGAGGACAGCTTGCCAAGTATTGGGGGAAAGAAAGGGGCAATTGGATGAATGGGACTAATGTCATGTTTATGAGTCTCAACTCTTTTTTTTTTTTTTTTTTTTTGATAAAACCAACTTCTTTTCTAGCCACGCTTAGCCATTTTCCATCCCTCAGTAGCTTGAGCCACACAGCTTCTCAAAGCACAGAGTTTTTCCGCATTTTCCCATACCTGTATCCACTCTGGGAATGGGAATCCTCTTCTCCCTTGCAGGTGCTGCTATTATCAAAGGCCAGTGAGACCACTGTCTTGTCCTATTATGGTCTCTTGTCTAAGATGTTCAGTAGGGATGAAAAAATTTTAGTAAAAGCATGGATTGCATATGAAATAACCTGAAATCTTGAATCATTTACTTAAAAAAAATGACTCCTGGTGTGTCAAGGAATTCGGTGACACTGTTTTTAGTGAGTGTTTCTTAAGTGGGATACCTGGCAGGAATATGTTCAGATTCCTCCTGTGCCTTTTCTCAGAAGTACCAGCCTTACGAGCACCATGTCACTTAGTATGTTCTTCTGGTAATTTTTCGTTCCTGGAAAGATCATTTTTCCTTACGACATGTATTTCTAGAAGCAGAGAAATGTCTGACGAAACTAAACATTTTTGAAAGTTAAAATAGGATGTGTGCTTTTTGAGGTCCACGTCAGAGCTTTTCCTGAAAATATCAGGCAGAATTATCTGACATGGATAATGAAACAGTTTCTTCTGTAAAAATGGAATGAAGAAAAAGAAAGAAAATGTCTTATTACTTTAGCATTACTATACTATCTCTGTATTTCAGGCAGAACTTCAAAAGGTCTGTGTTATGATAAACATGCTATAAAGAGCAGACATTAATTTATGTTGTAAAATGTCACTGCCTGAATATGGATGTAACTAGCTCTCACAAAGACCCTCTACTCAACTCCATGCTGTATTTTGTCACCTGTAGCATGAAACAGAACTGTTTGTGCTCAGAGACTTTTTTTCAATGAATATAGTTACTTCATCATCTGACTGTAACTCCTCTCTTCATTTGGGCTAAAAAACCAAACCTTCAATTGTGAATAGGTATACAGGGGTGAATATCTTTTAAAAAGAAAGGTGGCAGATACCATTTCCCAAACCCCTGCTGTAGTCAGCTCAGGCTTTATTATACGATAATATACAATGAGTGGCTTTAAGGACAGACACTTATTTTCTCCCAGTTTTGAAAGCTGGAAGTCTGAGATCATGGTGCCAGCATGGTCAGGTTTCTGCTGAGATCTCTCTGGCTTTCAGATAGCTGCTTTCTTGCTGTGTTCTCCTATGGCAGAGAGAGAGGGCTCTGATGTCTCTTCCTCTTCTTATTAAGGCATTGACCCTTATGACACCAATTAACCTTAATGTCTTCCTAAAGGCCCCATTTCCAAATATAGTAACATTGGGGGCTAGGGCTTCAATGTATGAGTTTTTTAAGGGGACACAATTCAGTCCACAGCACCTACTATTCTCTTGCCTCTTATTTCCCTTCCCTTAACACCACCAACTGCAAGTCCAAAGTATAAAACTCCTTCCTAGCTCACCATCCAATGTAAAAGTGGCTGTGCAGATCAACTCAGGCAAAGAGGTGCTGCTATAGTAAACAGCCAAATTCCAGATTCCCTTTTGGGCACAGTTAGGACAACTAGGTATATAATCAGTATCACAGAAGTCACGCCTTCTCTGTGACATAGAGCAGTTAACCCTCATTCTGGAATATTCCCTCACCTGCCTCAGGAATTCTGCCTCTAACCAGTGCTGTGATACAGCTCTCTACTGTGTGCGGGAAGCCTCTATGATTAGTCTTAAGCCCAGTGATACATCCTGGAGTTGCAGAATGAATGAGCACAAGTTTGGGGGCCAGTCAGACCTGATTCTGAATATGAGCCATGTTATTTACTACCTGCCAGAACTCAGCAAGCTATTTAACCTCTCTAACACAGAGTTTCATTCTTTTGCAAAAGAGAATGAATGATACTTAGCTTGCAGAACTTTTGCAAATAGAGATTGTAAAGTGACATACATCCAGAATTATGCCGGGAACATGGATTTGTGACTTGATATGTGATACTGAGAAGAAGGAAAGGAAAAAGGAGAAATCTGCTTAAGGAGTACTTTGAAGTAATCAAGATGATCTTTTCATTCACTTAAAGAAACTACAGCATTTTTAGAAGGAGGACGTTGGAAAAACCATGCTGCTTAGTTAAATAGGCAGTAAGGCACTGAAATTCTCAAAATGTCGCAAACGTGGGGTCCATCAAGACACAGTCGTATTCTAATGGACTTTCTCCTCTTGAACTCCATTAGATTGTCTAAATTTGGGGTATGTTCTTCATTTTTACAAATAATAACAGTTCATTTATTATTTTAATTTCCTTATAACCAATTTATAAGGAAATTAAAGGAGAACCTTCACACGTCTTCTTTCCATGATGTTCAAGAAAATAGACTGAGCTTTCTTCCCTGTCTCACTCCTAGTTTATATTTTCAAAGCCAAATGCAGATACCTCTCAGGGCCCAACCAATCTTCTTTCCTACTGTCCTAGTCTATCACACAAAATCCCCTTAAAGAATGCATGCTGTCCCTTAGCGGAGAGGCAAGCAGCTGGGCTTAACATCAAAGCATACAGGACAGCTCGGCACTTTTTCCACAGTTAAGAGACTTCAGGAACATAAATCAGTGAAAGGTGGGCATTCACTCATATGAATGAATATGAGTGAATACATCATATGTCAGAGGACAGAATTTAGTTGTGTCAAAAGAGGGCAGAGAATGCTATCCTTTTATTCCTCTTGTTTTTGAAGTTTCTTTTTCCTTTTTCATTATTTTATTGTCTGTGATCATTGCAGAAACATCAGTAATTACAGAGGAAGCAAAGTAGTTTCTCTGGAAAAATTATAGGTGGTGATGGATGACGATGTAATCGTGTGACAATAAAATGCTGTATTAAGTACTGAGCTCCCTGCCAGATTATGGAAAGAACACACGAGTAGATAAAAGCACGACAATTTTCTTTTTTTACTGTGTCTCAGGAGAAAACAATGCATGCCAGCTAGATGGAAGCAAATGAGATTAGTTAAAAGAAGGAACTTAAATAATGTAGACCAAGCCAGAGTAGTGATTATGAATGAGATGACTCATCTAATGAAAGCATACATGAAGAAAAGTGTGGTTTCGTCTTAGATTTTCCTGGTCATTTTCCTGAGGTGATTTTATGCTTTAGGAAGGAGTTGCACAATACAAAATGAGACAAAGACTTGATAATTATGTGGTTAGTTGAATTAAATGAGTCTAGACCCCAATGGAATATTTCACTTCTAGGTCAACTGTCTACATTGTTCCAGTGAACTAAGTTGGCTGTAAAAGCTCACTGTACTATCAAGAGATCATTCAGAAACATCTCCAGGTGTTAATAGAGCTACCATGGAAGAGTATGTTGTGTGCAGGGATGTACAATACATTGCAAGATATCAAGAAAAAGTTTAAGATCATGTAAACTACTCACACACTTAATCACCATAAGATGTAATATAGAACATGCATGTAAAACATAAATTTCACACATGAAAAAAGAATAAGTCATATACCCTCCCTTTTGTCCCCACCTCCCACCCACTTGCACTGTATTTGCAATAGCCTACCTGTTAAGGATTCAGGATCAAGCATAGATTATCTGACTTATCCAATTTCTTAGTAGCAGAATAAAGAGCTTCTTGGGAGAAAGAGGCTTATACTCAAAACCTGCTTTCTGAGTCCCTTTGAGTTGAGCAACAAAGGAAACTAAAAAGGCCCAGAAGTTGAAATGGAAGGTGTGTATCCAAGGTTTATTAGGAATGATTCACTACTTTATTTGGTTTTCTGTCCTACATTAGGGCATAGGCTTTGCCTAGAGGGTACGAATTTCCTGTAGTTCCTGCTCTTTTAGTAGTTCAGGCAGTGCAGAATGATGGATAAGGTGTATAAGACAGCAGTCTATTTGCCTGAGTTTTTGCCTTTGAAAACTCAGCCAAATAGACGACATCACATTTCATTATCTGACCCTGATGAGGCATGACATTTAGATTGGGAGCAGAAATGCCAATATAATTGAAGGGTTTGGAAATGGCCCTTTGAAGAAAGGTGATGAATTATTGATTTAATCTAAGAAAAGAAGATGGAGAAATGATACAGGAGGGGGTTAATTTCATATGCAGCTTGCTCAGGAGGCTGCATCTTAACCGATTTTGAATGACATGCGCTCAGCTGTGCATGTGGCCTGGTGTTGGTAGAGAGAGTCCGATGAACAAGCTCGAAGGTCTTCATTGGATGTTATTAAATTTTTTAAGTGGACGGGTAGAAAATGAGAAGATTGCTCAGTGCCACAGAAGATTGCTGTGCCTGCCCTTAGTGCTGCCTGGATTTCCTCTAATTGAGAACAGTATGAAGAGAACTCTGATTGTCAAAGTCTTGCTCTTCTGTGAGAGGTAGTTATGGACAGAGGAATAAATGCTGGAAAGCTTGGTTTCAAATGATAATTCCTCTCCTTATTAGCTGTGTGACCTTGAACAAAGTATTTAACCTCTCTGTGTTCTCATTTTCCTCATTTGTAAAATAGGCACAACAATAAAACCTACCTCACAGTTTTGTTTCAAATATGAAATGAATCAATATTTTGGGTATTTGGAACATTTTCTGGCACAAAGTAAGCCCTCCATAGATGTTGTTTTCAATGTATATTTTTTCCAAGATGAAAATAGCTTTATTATTTTTCACCTGATTATGAAAGTGATATGTGCTTATTATTTAAAAGATGGATTTTTAGAGAAAGATACAAAGATGAGAAAAAAATTATTTGGAATCAATTTACTCTCAAATAACTACAGTTAACATCTAGATATTATCCTTCCAGTTTCCTCTTTGTAAAACTTACAAAATGTATAAAATTATATCATACACACATGTCATGGAACCAATTCCCTATTGACTCCTGTTCTATCCCACCCCTAAAATAAAAACACATATTGAGCTGTGACACTGTCATCTGTCAGAATCCATTGCTCTTCCAAGACGATATCTTCTACAAACTTTTTCTTGACCAACTCACTCTCTTTTGAATCCCATTATTATTATTTTATGTGTGTATTCCATGTAGCCCTTAACATACTGCTTCTTCATCCAACCAATAATATTAAATACCTTTTCTGTGTCAGGCACTGTGTGAAGTGTGGTTCTCCAGTGGTGAGCAAAGAGGAGCAGGGTCTCTGCCTTGCTGGGACTTAAGTCTCAGGAAAGAAAAAAATGCACAAATCAAATAATTGTACATATACATGTATAATTTACAAACAGTTGTAAACTTTTAGAAGGACTGTCCCAGAGTAATTGCTCTGTAATAAATTCATCTACAGGATGAATTATAAACAGTTATAAAAACTGTGTTTATAGAGAGACAATACATGTTATAAACCTGGTCATTGTAAGAATAACAATTAGGAGGAGGGGAAGGATGGGAGGAAGGAATGAGAGGATAGAAGGAGAGAATGTGAAAATATTAAGATGCTCTTTTTTCTAAGAGGGGAGAGTGAGTTGTCTAAAATTAAATTGTTTGAAAAATAATCCTAATGCCTTCAAAGTTTTCATAATCTCTTTTCTTAATCCTAAAATCCAATATAATATCCTGTGGTTATATAAAGCTTAACAATGGTATCTTCAAGTTATTTTCCTTCTGTTAACATTAGTTACAATCAAATTTAATAATTTTAAATAAAAATAATAAGTATATAATTCAAAGTTTTAGGAAAATATTTCTCTTATTTCTCTTTCTCTCTCTCCCCATCAATCTATTTATCATAATACATTCTTAGAAAGATGTCTGGAATCACGTTTGCCTAATGTTAATGTTTAATTTCTTGTGGTGAGATTATAAAACTCTCACTTTCATCATTTTTCTTTCCTTTATTTGTAACTTATTTGAGGTGAGTATATATCAGTTTTTTAAAAGGTGGTTTTCTTAAGAAAGAGAGATTGAGATGGAGGCAATTATGCCAAAATGGTTGTAACAGAAGCTCCCTTGAAAATTGTCTTCACAATTAAAAATGATGTATGTAAGATGCTTGGCGCAAAGCCTGAAATACAGTGATCGATAAATAAGGTAACTATAATTCAACTGTGGGTTATTATTTTTGATAGATAAAGATGTAGGTGAGCCTTACATGGAAGTGGTAGCTGATACATTTTGGAACATTTAAACCTGAACTGGGTAAGGGGAGGGAAACGGCAGAAAGAAAAATAACATGTTGGGAAAAGCATGCTTTAAAGAATTTCCATAATCGTTGTTTGCACCACAGAGGGAAGGTAGGAGCCTACACTGCTTTGTCTTCAGTGATTTGCATACCATATTTTACTAATCTCTTCTATTAAAGTCTTTAATCCAAGGTCGTGTAATAGAATCTCTTATTTTTTTCTTTTAGTACTTTTATAGTTTTGGTTTTTTACATTTAAGTGTTAAATCCATCTGTACTTGTGATTATGATTTTGTCAAAAAGGATTATAATGTTTTTGTTCTAAATGGATAACCAATTGTTCCATCACCATATATTGGAATGACCATACTTTTCTCATTTACTTGAAATTCCACCATTATTATGGTAAGATTTTTGTGTTATTGTTGTAAGTTTCCACATGTACATGGTCTGGTTTTGACCTCTTTCTGTTCCATAATCAATTTTTCTAGTGCCTTGCCAATACTACCTTTGATTACTACAAATTTATATGAATCTACATAAATCTAGTAAGAATGGAAAAGAGAAGAGAGATTGGAGTTTTTCAAAAATGAAAGTAAAATTGGTGCAACTCAGTGGCTGTTTTTTGCATGCGGACGTGAGTAAGAGAGAAGAGTGAAGGATGACTCCCAAATATCTAGGTTGTTTCTAGTTGGAAGGAAAAAAGGAAACAGGAGGAAGCAAGGAAAAAAGACACGGGAGAAATAAACAGGAGAGGAAGAGCAAGTCTGTCGGGGAGGATGGTTTGTCACATTTGAACATGGTACATTTGAGGTTTCTGCAAGATATGTAGGTAGAGCAGACTTACAGGCCTTGAGGTATGAGAGTTGCAAATGGAGATGCAAGTTCAGGAGTCATCAGATGTAGTTTGCAGGTGAACTCATAAGAATGAATGCAATGACTCCAGAAGTGTGGACTGGAGGCAGTGGCTGCAGTGATCTTCAGTATGACCCTGGGGGGGACTTCCTCTTATAGTGAATGCAGTTTTCTTGCAGCAGCTGTGGATACTCCTGAGGTAGCCTCAGCTTATTGGTGTAACCTCTTTGCATCATCATAGATCTTTTCATTCTCCAGACTTGGGTCTTTAAGCCCTGGGAAATGTTCTTGTCTAATATTTCTTTGACAGTAGTAGCTGGAAATAGTAGTTGGATGTATGATCTCTTAGATGATCTTCCCTATTTCTTATGTTTCCTATATTTTGTTTCTCTCTTTAAAAAAAAATTCTACTTTCTATGAACTTTTCTCACATTTGTATTCTACCCCTTCCATTGAATCTCTTATTTTAGCAATCCTGTTATTAACTTTTATTAGCTCTGTCTTGTTTTATGATTGTTACATTATCATGATACCTTGTTATATTCAAGCAATATTTTCTTAAATCTCTCTTAGCATATAATTAGAATTACTAATTAAATTTCTCCAAACTATCTGTTTCATCCGAGGTCATTTTATTTTCTTTGCTTGTGTATATTGGGTTGTCTCCTTCAAGACCCATTACTTTCAGGTGCCTAATGAGCCAGGATCATCTTTTTATTCAAGTTCAAGAGAGGAAAAACTGAACGGACTCTGACTAGTAGTTTGCTTTAGGGTGGTGGAGCTGTGAATGGACAGTTTTATTGGGGGATCAGAACATTCCAGCTTGTGGAGATCCTTTGTCTGGAGCTATTACTGTTTTCATTCACTTACTTATTTTAGTGAACTTTTCATTTCTAGTAAAGAGTCCTTAAATATTTCCCTATGGCAGAGTGGCCTGACTAGTAGTCGGTGTCTGCTTTCCTACAAGGATGGGTAGTGGCTACTTCTACAAGGGAGGCTTACAATTATCACTCCTATTGCCAGTTCCCCATTTCACTTCTGTTCTCTTTCCTGACTGCATTGTACTTGGTGGTTTGGAATTCTGAGCCATTTTGTTTGTGTAAATCAATCTCTCTCTCTTACTTATATCCCCTCAAGACACTCCAAGCTATGGTTTACTCTGTTTCATTAGTTATCACTTCTTTATCTGCTTTGACTTTTATAAGTTTGTCGAAATTTTCTGTTTTCAGATGACTCTCTTCCAGTTCCTTACTACCATTATTGTTTTGTTTTGTACTTTTCTCCCCTTTATGACATCTGAGCTGGGGGAGGTAATAAATACATATGGCCATATTAGTCAGGGAAACAGAAGTAATTCTAGGAATTTCATACAAGACAGTATATAATACAAATAATTAAAAGCATACACAGTCATTCCAAGAGCTTGAAGTTAGGGAATCAAGAAGCTGCTACTAGAATTCAAGAAACCAGTGGTGCAGAGGTCACAAACACATGCCACCAGTGCTCTCAGATGTCCACAATGCAAAAGTAGGTATTCTTAGCAAAATTCCTAAGAACTTTACGGGTTTTTCCAAATGCCTGTCATGTGTGTACCATTACAGTATCATGCAGAATACAGGAAGCACATTTTTGTTGCAAAATATATATATATTAGACAATGCCAAAATAGAATTTCTCATTTCATTGATATTTCTAGTTTCCCAAAGAGGCTAGAAACAATGTATCAGTATAGGTGACACCACATTATAAATCTATATATTTATACATAAAAGTTTGAGATAAGTAACTGTTCAGGGTTCAAGAGCAATAAATAAATATAATTTGGGATTTATTTTCTTTCATATAAATAAACAAGCAGGACTTTTATACTATGGCATTACAATGTGGCATCTATCATATGGATGACAATATGCCTTATGCTTTTTTCTCTAAAATATTATGGGGGAATGAGGTTAGCAATATAAACTCTTTTATTTTATTAACAGTAAACTTGCAGATGTTATTATGGGGGTTTCCAACTTTCATGATCTTTCTTTTATCAGTTCTCACTTAGCTTCAATCCATAAAAAAGCTTCTTGTAGAAATACTTTTTAGCACCCCTTAAGTTCATTCCATCTTCTCTTTCCTCAAGAGACAAGTTAAGAGTATAGACAATATTTTCTCTGGATATTACTTTCATTTATATGTTTATATATTTAGATTGACAGTTTTCACAAAAACAGTGCTAAAATCCAAGGCAAAAAGAGGAAGGTTTTGTAAAGTATGAATAGTTCTTAAGGGGATGGTATCATTTAACTCTGAAGGCTTTCTTTCTTTCACTTTTCATTGTTTTGGTTTTAGAGACCACTTGTAGAATATTTCTCTCAATATAAAATCAGCAGATCAAATGCAAAAAAACAAAGCCCGGAGTTTAGTACACTGCTCACTTTTATTATGTTCAGGTAGAGTTTTAATAATTTTACGAAGAGACACGAGTGAGAATAATCAACATAGTTCAAAATGCACAAAACTTTGTACATTCAGGAGCCTTTAAAATCTCACCTTTTTTTTCAAGTTTCCTTTAAACATCAATTTTTGATGCCTTGCTTTTCCATGGGTTTGGTTAACCTGAGGGTCATTCACAGCATATTTTCTTGTCTATTTTCTACACTTTAAGTAGAGGATTTAAAACCAACAAACTATAAAGAAACAGATTTGGAGAATCTTATTAAATTTCTCTCTGGAACAGTCGTACTTACACAAACATGTTATATACAGTTTTAGGGGCCCATCAACCCTTCTGTATATAGCCAAGGTTAAACTCTTCTTTCTGTTAACACAATTGCAGTCAGTTGTAACATTGTGTTCCAGATCTAGACAGGAATTATATAACTTCTCTCTAAATATGACATCTGTTTCTTTCAAGTGAAAAATGGCTTCAGTCATAAGTACCTATATCCATATTCCATTTAAATACACTTGACATTAATGAAACACTAGAGATTGGAATCCAGTATCATATTTATATTAATTAGTCAATATTTATGGAGTTTTGGGCACTGTGCAATTCAAGTAATACATATTCTTTGCCCTCAGTGATGTCACAGCTAGCTAATGAGAGAAGCCAGCACAGAAAAGAAAAAAAGAGCAATACAATGTCCTAAGTATAACACAGAGATAGTACCACAGGGTTGGAAATAACTAAAGGTGGTATGGAAGAGGAAGTGAATGAGGAACGGCTTCTGAGAGGAGGTGTTGCCAGAGCTGAATATTAAAAGATATGAAAGACTTATTCATGTTGATATGGAAAAGATTAAAGAAGGGAGGCATGGGTTTTTCTGAGCAAAGAATGCATATTGAAATCACAGACATATCAGCTAAGGCCAGGTATGTGGAGGAATCCAAGCACTTACTTTAGTGTTGTTAAAACAAAACAAATATGAGTCATGGAGTAATGACAGATGAGACCGGAGGGATCGGCTGAGGGGGATTAAATCACACAGGAATAATCCCACATGTGATGCTAACAGTGGGATAGGAGAAAAGGCCTTGGAAGCTACTGACGTATTTTAAGCAGAGGAGGGACATATTAATAGATTGATTTGTGTTCTTCAAATATCGCTCTGTTGGCTGCATGAAGAATAGATTTAAGAGGTAAAAGACTGACTAAAATGTTGTTTTCATAGCAAAGGGAAGAGATAAGACCCTCTATCAAGGTAGTAAGAATGCAGAGAAGGTAAATTAGATTTAAAAAATTAGAAAGTAAAAATCAGCACGACTTGGTGGCTGTCGGATGCTGAGTGACAAAGAGAGAAGAGTCAGGAATGACTTCTATATTTCTAGCTTGTTTTCCTGGGTGTACCTAGGAAGACTAAATTTTGATGGATGGGTGAAAGAAGAGGGACCCTGCAGAATGTTCTGGTTGGAAAGAGCAAGAAAATACCCTGCTGGTATCTCAGGATCTATAGTCTCAGTTTCATTTTGTTGCCAAGTTCTATTGATTCCATATCACTCTTTTGAAAAATTTTTTCACGGTTAAATGCCACTGGCATAAATTTAGGCCTCTAAGACATATACGCTTTCAGATGCCTCATTGCAGAGGACCTATATGACTTCATGTGAAGGTGAGGACATCCTAACACTTGTGTTTTGTTACTTCTCAAGTTACAAATCTATGGATATTTGCTGGATCGATTACTGGTCTTTTTTCCATTTTACATAACATCTTCACTGATAATCCTGGCTTGGTATGAAAGCTTTTACCTTCATCATCTAAGTGTCTCTTAGTTTCCAATTTCTTCTGTGTAAAGAGTTTGGTTTCATCAAATATAAGCTGACATTCAATTACCTATCTAAATCATAGGAGAATTTAACATTTTTATTCATCTTAAGATATGGCTGAAATCCCAGTTCTAAAGCAATTGTTTTTACATGTGAGAAAATTCTTTTCAGTTGGCATTATTAGACATTGGAATGAGTTTCCTAGTAAGATGTTAAATGTGCTATCCAAAGACGTTTTTAGGCTAGATAAGTACTGACTGAGTAAAATAGGTGTAGTTCTATCTGGAGAGAGAAAGTCCTAATAATATCAAGCTGTGTATGTGTTTGTGTGTGTGTACATACACACACACAAACACATGCACACATGCTAGCTTGTATGTGCAAAGTGGTTTTCACCAAAGGTGGTTGTAAACAAAATGTCATAGATTATAAAAACTGAAAAGGACACTTTATTTTAAAGATATAGGAACTCAGGCCCAGAAAGATAAGGTAGGTTGCCCAAGATTGAGAGCAAAGTCCAGAACCTGAGCCTCTTAACTTCTCTTATAAAATATATCATTGTGCTTTCAAATTACAGATGTATAGACAAGAAGAAACTCTGTGATTATGCAGAGCTCATTTACAGCTCCCCAACCCTACCCCAAACAGTCTGCAGTCTCTCTTCCAGGGGAAATCCATTGAGCACAAAAACTGATCACTGTGGTTGGCCACACCTTTTTTTTTTTTTTGCTGTATGCGGGCCTCTCACTGTTGTGGCCTCTCCCATTGCGGAGCACAGGCTCCGGACGCGCAGGCTCAGTGGCCATGGCTCACGGGCCCAGCCGCTGCGCGGCATGTGGGATCTTCCCGGACCGGGGCACGAACCCGTGTTCCCTGCATCGGCAGGCGGACTCTCAACCACTGCGCCACCAGGGAAGCCCCGGCCACACTCTTTTCACAGCTTATACTGCTACTGTTGTTACCGTCTTTCCCAGTCATTTACATTATGACAGACCTCTGAGCAGAGTCTCAGTATAAACTTCTGATTCTCAGCACACAAAATTCATTTGGAAAAGATGTTTAATACATCTTTTAAAAAGGCCAGTGGCCTTTTGTATTTTCAACTGTGATAGAAAATGCTGTGATGGGTTCATTCAAGGGAGACCCGATATCTTAAATACAATGAAGAAGTCAGGCAATTTTTAGGAGTAGAAGTGAGAGGATGATTCATACGTAAATTTGTATTTTCTTTTATGAGGTTTTTTTGATGTGGCAGTTACCCAAGTTTTATGGTGAGGTGAGATGAAAGGCAATGAGCAGTGACTGAAAGATTTCTCATCTCCCTACAATTTTATTAGGAAGAACTGTACAGCAAGGACACAGTTCATGCACTGCTTTCATTTATTAGTATTTGTATATAAAAGTGGAGTCTTTCATCACTTTTCTTCCCTTCCTCACTTCTCCTTTCTTCTCCCCACCAATAACCCCCGCCCCCCAGCCTTGGTTTCTCTGTTAAGCTTTTCTTTCTTTCTTTTTATCCTTCTTTGTAAGTGATTTTGCTTCTTCCTGTTACCACCCTTTGTCCGTGGTCTCTCCACCCTATGGTATGTGATGAAGACTGTAGAAATAAGAATTCAGAGCAGTTTATGATGTAATGGTTGGTGTTTTTAAAAGAGCTAGTAATGGTAGTTGATTCATAAAACTCAAGTGATTAATCAAAGTAAGTGAAACTTTCATAAGCTTTTATTTTAATCAGCTAAAATGATTAAAGTATCCTACTTCAAGGTAAGAAGGGAATTTTTTTTTTCTTCACACAGTTATGAGAGAATTCTAGGTTCACTTAATTGTAAGGAAGAATCTTAAAGAAGGAAAGAAAAACTCATTGTTTAAAATATTTCCTCAAAAGTCTTGAAGTAATTGGAGCAAGAATACACAATTAGGGTGATGTGAGAGAGTTAAGGCCAGTGTTTGTTTTCTGACATACTACTTAGGGACTGACTGGGGCATTGTAGAGAAGTAGTTCATTATATTATAATGTAACATTAGTCTTGAATGCATACATCTAGTATCGCCTATACCAATAATGTGTAGATGGATAGTTTGTTCTTTAAATAGTACCTCATACCAAAAATGCCAATTTAAATGGTTAAGCACCTGGAAAAAATTTCCACAAAGTGTGAAACTTTGAGTAATGGTTCAGTTTAACCAAAATAGAAGTTGATTAAATTATTTGGCAAAAGTTACAGTGAAATAAATGACATGACAGTAGCCATACACAAATTTAACTAGGACCATGTCATTCTGTGTCCACAGGTGGGATCTCCACCCAACCAGCAGGTTCATCAGCATTTACCTTTTATTAACAGAGGAAATTGGTGAAAGAGTTGAGAGATGGGATAATAAAATCCCACTTCACTGGGGGAAAATCAAGCCTCAGCCACATCCTGCTGATGACGTGTTAGTACTATTGTCCTTCTATACAATATGCTTGTACCCACAAAGAGGCAATGCTTTTTTTGTGCGTGTGGTGAGCTATAAGTGTTTACATTAGAAAAATTCAAAAGAGAATTTTGCTTAGATCTTGATAAAATATGAACCTTGTGGCTGATGGAAGCTATAGATAGATAAATGAGTCCAGTTGTCTTGGACTTGTGAAACTTAAAGAATTCACCTCAAGAAACAAAGATATCTAGACAACTTGAAAGAGGAAGTGTTTCCAGTTTGGTGAGTAGAGTTGATTTGGCATTCAAAATCTATGTGTTTAGAAACGAATGATAAACATATAGAACTTACAGTATTTTCAGAATTGATTTTCTACAGCAAGTATTATGTTCCAGAATGTTAAGTGGGGTGTCCTGAGCAGCCATTGTACTTCACCTGGCTCTGTTTATTCGTCATCATTCGAAAGAGAATGAAAGGAACCTCAATACAATAGCAGAAGTTCCTCCTTGTGGCTATTATAATTTTACTGCTGAAGAAAGGACATCTATGGGTTTTTGATTAGACTAGAAAGCATCTTAAAATTCAGAAATTGTAAATAAGTATTTTGGTGTGGGTTAAATTAAAAACACAGGATTACATGGTTTCAGGACCACAGACATCTTAGACATAGGTAGGAAGAACTTTGTTTTATATGGGTTTTTTCAAAACTGAATATGACCTGCAAGAAAAAAAAAAAGTGGAAGCAACTAATTTTTCCCAAATCTTCAAATTAATGGTGATATAAGCATATCATTTATATTTCATTTTAATTATATGATATCTAATTTTTTATGTGAAATTTTATTTCAGATCAATTTGATAATAACCATAGCACTAAAACAAAGTAGTTGTCTTAAGATCTTTTAGTGTTGTTCAGGAAATCACTTGAAGAATAAAAACCATCAGAATAAAAGCTGGATACCTATGTTCCATATTTCAATACTAGCTTTGATTTCTTCAGCTGAAAAAAAACTGTATATAAATGGGTTAGGAGTTATATGCTTTCATAATGTGTTGTGTCTCCTTTGTAACACTCATTTTATTTAATTAATCTGTTAGTTATTTTGGGGATCATTGTCCAATATATGTCTTCTCTGTTTTACTAGAAACTTCACGAGGGCAGAGAGAATTCTCCCTCTTGTTCACCCTTGAAGTTTTGAGACATGGCATAGCCATTGGCACAGCATAGGTACTAATAAATATTAATAGGACCAGTGAATGAGTAAATTAATGAATAAATGAATAAATGGGCCTGAAGTAGAAAAGATATGTTACAAGTGTTAATAAGAGCCAATTATAAATTAATGCATTAATCTCTCACTTGAAACGGAAACAAATTAGGGACAACTCATGAACCTTAAAACTTTATGTGAAAATCTACTGCCTATAAAATGAAAATAATAATGCTTGTCTTTTATTTCCCCATTAAAATGTTATAAAAATGGTTTGGGGAAATGTTCAAGTGGGCTTTTTAGTTCTGTACTTTGTATGTCTATTAAAATTAATTTTTAGGTGCTAAACATTTCAACATGTAATGCTTATAGTATACTCTGGCTCCCTCACCTTCAGAATTTTATAATGGCTTCTTCTCTCTCCAGCCCTACCCACAAGATAGTATTATTACGTATATATTCTTGCTTTGCTTTTGTGCTGTGATGGAGAACCATAAAGTCCTATCTGAATTAACCTCGCATCTAGCTAATTGAAGTGCGTGGGATTCTTCTAGTCTCTGATAACATCTCATAATGAGTTCTCACCCTTGCAGCCAGAGACAATGTTAAGATTTATCATAAGATCAAATATTTAGAAATAGTGTGTATTTGGGATTTTGTACGTATTTCATGTTTTCTCTCTCCTTCCCTTGCCCCCACCCTCCTGGGCATGAATGAAATTTTAAGACCATTTATAAACAAAGTACTGTTTGGTTTGAGTAAACCAAAGGACCCTGAAATGTCCAAGTCAGGGTTCATCGACCGGATTTACTTCATCCCCACAGAGGTGGGCACCTAGACCTGTAAGGACACAAGGTTAACTGGGGGACGGAAGCCCTTCTTAGGTCCTCTTGGTGGGGAGACGGTACTGACTCAGTGTCAGGTCATAAAGGAGACTCAGGATTTGTTCATTTCTTTTCCAAAATTCTATGAATTTTATGACTTCTCCAGTGTTCTTTTAAAAAAGATTTTGAAGGTATGAATATATATATGCCTTTTCGGATATATTCACGGGCATTTGCCTAGAAAGTGGAATAAATCATTAGGTTGATGTGTGTAAATTTACCAACACCTTTTTAATATCTCATCAGCCACCTTGTTTATTATTGTGATTCACTCTGCTGATGAGCTCATATCCTTTTTTTTTCGTTTTAAATGTAGGAATTACCATATGTCAGGGGACCAGATGTTGCTGAAAATAAACAAAATATCCTCCTTATTTTAACTTGAAGGCACTGATTGGTGGTTCCTCACACTGTTATGTTCTGTACGAGGGTGTGTGCACAAATCATAAGACATTTGTGCCTGGATCCAGTGATAACATGTTATTTGAAATATTTAGAGCCATGTTTATCTTATGAATTTGCAGTTGATTTCTCTTTTCTATTTTTTTTTTTTTTTTTTTTGCGGTACGCGGGCCTCTCACTGCTGTGGCCTCTCTCGTTGCGGAGCACAGGCTCCGGACGCACAGGCTCAGCGGCCATGGCTCATGGGCCCAGCCGCTCCGCAGCATGTGGGATCTTTCTGGACCGGGGCACAAACCTGTGTCCCCTGCATCGGCAGGCGGACTCTCAACCACTGTGCCACCAGGGAAGCCCTCTATTTTCTTTTTAGTAATTATTTTTAAAGAAAACTAACAAAAAAACCCAACAGTTTCACATGAATAAATTCATTTGTTGCACATCAAACAAAAATGAATATGATATTTCCAAGCAATGATGAAAGATGATGACTGTAATATTTCCAGCTAAACTTTATTTTGAAACTCATCTGTTGGTGTCATATATTTGATATCTGTTAAATTCTGTAGGCCCAAGCAAACTGAGAAGAGTATAATTAATTTTATTTGTTGTGTAACATTAAAAAATTCAGAGTTTGAATGTGCTGGGAATGTTATATTGGCACCAGTAGAATGGCCAATGGTAGAGATTTGAAACACCAAAGACTTGTGTCAAGCCTCATACTTGGGAGGCCCACATGATATCACTGAGATTCCTTTGGCAATGCAAACATTGGAATGAGCCTTACTGGCCCCCTCCCAAGAACTAACTTGGTTATTTGTTTTAATGATTGGACCCTCTCTGTTGGGGAGCAGAGGTGGCAATGCTAACTTCTGTCATTAAAGAAGAGCCCACTATGTTATTTTCACAAATCTAATATGTAATTTATTATACGGACCATCGTTTTGGTTTGATGATCCTTAAGTATCTCTAGATAGTATTATTATTTTGGATTTTGGAATAAGACACAGTGTAACCTGATGGAAGGAAGAGGGGGTTTACAATCCCACAGAGTTTGGGTCCTGTTGTCATAGTGAGTCTCAGTATGAACAGGGGCAAGTTATTTAACTTCTCTGAGCCTTATTTTCTTCATCTGTAAAATGGAGATAACAGTCTCTCCCCAGGAAGGTTAAAGTAAGGACTAAATATGATAAAGTATGTAAAATACTTAGCAGCAGACCTGCCTCCAATATGTGTGCAGTAAGCTACTATCAATTCGATCAATAAACTCACACAGCACAGCATGGACTTCCTGACTACTTTCCTGGGACCATGTGGAACTCTCTGGATCCAGCAGAGGAAGAGCTATGCAGAAGTGAGAGCTCCAGGACTATGTCTGGAATCCAATCTCATTGCTCAATGCCTTGATATATGTTTCTAAGTATTTTAAATATTATCCTTAATCATTCCCATCTTTCAGAGAAAGAGAAATGGCTCCATAATGCAGGTAAAGTGCCTAGTGTAGTGACTACTACATCATAATGTTAGATATTATCATAATTTTTATTACCAGCTGTGGTAGGCTGAACAAGGGCCCCCAAAGACATTCACATCATAATTTCTGGAACCTGTGAGTATATGACCTCACATGGCAAAAGAAACTTTGCAGATGTGATTAAGGATGTTGAGGTGGAGATATGCTCCTTAGTTATCCAGGTAGATCCTAAATATAATCATAAGAGGCCTTATAAGAGAGAGGCAAGAAGGTGAGAGATGTAAGAATGCAATGTGACAACAGAAGTAGGAATTGGTGTGATGTGGCCACAAGCTGAGGAACGTTGGTAGCTTCTAGAAGCTGGGAGAGGAAAAGAATGGACTCCAGCCTGGTATCTCTAGAAGGAACCAAGCCTGCTAACACTAATTTTGGAGTGCTCACCTCCAGAACTGTAAGAGAATAAATCTGTGCTGCTTTACACTTTTAAGTTTGTGGTAATTTGTTATAGAGACAGTGGGAAATTAATACACTCGCCACCCATAACCATATTTCTAAAAACCTGGAACTCTACCATCTCCTGAAACTATCCTTAATTTGCATGATTCTTGTTTTTGTGTATATGCTCTTCCTATTCACTTCTCCGCACATTATTACCTTTCTCACATCTATTTTACCCAGGAAGTTCCTACTTATCTTCTGAGATAGTATGATATAGTCTACCAGTGAAGAAAGGAGTCTCAAGACTTCTTTGAAACTTTGTAGTCCTTTATCTATAGCTCATGAAAAGGACTCTGAGCCAACAATATATATTATTTTTTATTTCATCCAAGAACCTACCCTAGAAATACTTTTACTGGAGAAAAAAAAACTGGGAACAAACTCTGTGTCTTTTTCTCACATGCCTATTGCCAAATTCCTCTCCCTGCTCTGCTTTCACCACTAATTCTAGCCATTGTACTGATGACTGTGACCTTACATGACCCTTTGACTTATCCAGATGGTGTGAAAATGCCCCTCTCCAAAAAGCCCACACCAGTTTTCAGCTTGCTAATGGGCAGAATCTCTAAGTACTTAGGGTGTCATCAAGAATGACGGACAGGGCTTCCCTGGTGGCACAGTGGTTGAGAGTCCACCTGCCGATGCATGGGACATGGGTTCGTGTCCCGGTCTGGGAAGATCCCACATGCCGCAGAGAGGCTGGGCCCGTGAGCCATGGCCGCTGAGCCTGCGCGTCCGGAGCCTGTGCTCCGCAACGGGAGAGGCCACAACAGTGAGAGGCCCGTGTATCGAAAAAAAAAAAAAAAAAAAGAATGATGGACACATCTGCCTGTCAGGTGGGCGAAATTAATACTGAGATTAATGGTTAGGCTAATGGCAATTACTTGACTTTAACAGATTTTATAGCTACCTAGTATCATTCACTCTATTTTTATTATAGTAAAAAAAGTACAACATAAAATGTATCATCTTACTCACTCTTTTTGAGACTATATTTTTGAGTCCTGGAGTATAAAAGTGGTAGGATAACCAGGGTATCTACTTTCTTGTAGAACCATCAACACTGACTTTTGAAGAGAGGTTTGAATGTCTTGTCTTTGAAATTCCTATTGCAAAGCTCTTCAAAACCCAAAGCGATCATTTATGAGGTGGTTATCAGACATTCGAGATAAATTGCTGGGGATTTTTACGTTCTGGTTCTCAGTATACAACCAAAGGTAGAATTTGACAGTGAAAGGAAATTCTGCCAGTCTCTCAAGGAAAATTAGTGCTTTACCAAAAAACAGCACAGATGAAAGGTGAGGCATTTTACCAGTGATATGTAGATCTCAGCGGGTAGAGACTCGGTTGAAAGTATATTGGGAAAGAGACATTGTGCAGACTTGGATACAGACATTTGTTTTGCCAAATCTGGAGATGATTTCTGATCACAATGGCACTTTCAGGAGAGTCAGATGCTTGATACAGAGATGTTTTATTTGGTGATGACGACCATGGGTTATCCACAGAATGATGCCATATTAAGTTTTCTGCTGACCTGCCTGCAAAGACATAAAGATTTTTCAGGAAGGAGACCTGCAGTTCTTTGAAATATGCAATATAGATTTCAAAGATGGATGCAGTTTTTCTTTTTGAGGAACTCTGAACAGCAACAAAGTTTCACAGGCTTCTGCAATATCTCCTGCTTTACACTGTCACCTAAAAGGACCCATGAAAAAGTAGCAAAGAGGGAGAAATCATATTTTTGAATGACAACTCTGTGGAAAGCTCTATGACAGATGCTTTCATTTACTTCTCACAACTATCTTACCCAGTAAGTTATCCCAAATTGTACAGGAAGCAACTCCGAGAGGGTTAGTGATTTGCCTAGAAACGGTAGGATTTGAACACAGGATTGTACTCTTCCAAAGCCCACAATGTGCTTTATATGACACCAAGGTAACATATCGTGAGAATGTGCATCTTTCCTACTGAGAGCAAATGACTCTCTGTAGACGTCTTACCCTTTGAGATTATAGAATGGCTCAGAAAATACTGTTCTGAGGTCATGAAAGGGAAGTTTAAAATAATATTGTAATTCTACAGATAAATACATGATAGACAAGTAGAAATGATGTAGTAAGCTTTGCCAAAGTAAAAAACCTGATTTATTCAGTGTGACTCTACACATTGATCAATTGAAATGGATAAATGTCAACTTACCACAGTTTAAAGAGGAATAGACTTACGTTCTTTCCAGTAAGTCACTAATTCTATTGGTTACTATCTTCAAAAGAGTCATCATTTTTCTTAAATATAGCTCAATCTATAATAAGATTTTACTGTATTTCCCTGAGTTACCAAATTCTTCTATTTCCAAGGCTCTATTAAAAAGACAATTTATCGTGTCTCTCACTAACCAACTGATAGTAAAATATTGATGCTTCATTATAGCCTCGAAAGATAATAGCTAGTAAATAACACTGATTTTATTTTTCTTATAATTTGCTTCAACTTCGCTGATAGTCTATTGTATATTTCCTATATATATATAATTACATCAGGTTTTGACCGTTTTGTCCCTGAGCTAAATAATTCATTATTTTAACCTTTGGTGAATGATCAGTAGTTTCTCTCTGTCTCTCTTATTGTAAGCCATACTATTTGCTTTTATCCATCCTCATTATAGATCCAGATGTGGCATAATTTGGATAGGTATTTTAGTGCAGTAGTCCCCCTTTATTCACAGGGGATACATCCCAAGACCTCCAGTGGATGCTTGAAACTTGTGGATAGTACTGAACCTATATATACTATGTTTTTTTCCTATACATACGTACCTATGATCAAATTTAATTTATAAATTAGGCACAGTAAAAGGTTAATGACAATAACTAATAGTAAAATAGAACAATTACAGCAATATACTGTAATCAAAGTTATGTGAGTGTGGTCTCTCTCTCTCTCAAGCTATCTTATTTTACTTTACTCACTCTTCTTGTGATGATGCAAGATGATAAAATGCCTACGTGATGAGCTGAAGTGAAATGAATGAGGTAGGGATTGCTGTGTAGCTTTAGGCAACTGTTGACCTGGTGATATGTCAGAAGGAGGACCATCTGCTTTGGATAATCCTGAATCATTGAGCTATTATGCTATTGATGGTTGGAAATCCCGGGCAGGACAGAGTGGGACAGCACCAGATTTCATCACGCTACTCTGAATGGCGTGCAATTTAAAACTTATGAATTGTTTAATATTCCATTTAGTATTTTTGGACCTCAGTTGACCCCAGGCAACTGAGACTGCAGAAAGTGAAACCGCAGATAAGAGAGATACTGCTGTTCAATATTCTTACCGTAAATATCTTACAATTTTTTAATGTGGAATTTCAGTAAAAAGTGATGGTTTAGCAGCAGGTAAAGAGTTAGATTGAAATTGTGTACATGAACTTTTTCTTTTTCCATTAGGCAGGACTAACTGATGGAGATCTACTTTGGTTTTGATTCAGACACATTTAAAGGGAGAATGTACATATAAATTATCTGTGGGTTTCTCACTGCTGCTGCGCTGAATGTTGGCAGCAGCCTGCAGACTTGCACCACTTTTTGGCCACTGTGATTTCCTGGCTCTTGTTTTGATTTGCTCCACAATGGCAGGATGTCATGGGAACTGATGTGGTAGTGAAATAAAGGAAAGCAAATAGACCCTGCAATGTTTGATTTCCTGAAGATATATTTGCCACATGAAAGACTTATTAAGGTTTTTGTTCATAATTAATGTTTGTTCAATCAGAAGCCTTCTTCTGTATCAATGGAATAAAGCAGAGTTTCTTTAATTATGAGTAGTGATCTCCCATACCCCTTTTCTCATAGACATTTCCAAAGATGCTAAAGACGTCAAAGAAGATACACATCTCTGAATATAAGGAAATATTCTCTTTTTAGAAACAAAATGCGAACGGTTTGAATTGTCCACTACGTTTTTATGTTCTACACCCATTTTCAACGAAGCATTGAATTGTAAGGTGCCATATTATCTATAAATAAAATATGATTGTGGAGTGTGTTTTTTTTTATTTTTTTATTTTTTATTTTTTATTTTTTTTTGCGGTATGCGGGCCTCTCACTGTTGTGGCCTCTCCCGTTGTGGAGCACAGGCTCCGGACACGCAGGCTCAGCGGCCATGGCTCACGGGCCCAGCCGCTCCGCTGCATGTGGGATCTTCCCGGACTGGGGCACGAACCCGTGTCTCCTGCATCGGCAGGCGGACTCTCAACCGCTGCGCCACCAGGGAAGCCCTGGAGTGTGTTTATTTTTAAAATTGTATAGCTCTTTAAGGTTTGGCTTATACTGATTTCAAAACCTGACTATAGGTTTTTATTCTGAATACAGGAATGGTTGTTTCATTGGAAGTATCCGGTTTACAGTTTTCAGCTCCACTGATCCTGGTTATTAACCAAATTTTTCAGCACAATTTGGGTCTTGGTTATTGAGGAGAAGTCTGTGTGATTGGGGCTTAAGGATAGGGGAATTAATTAGATCAGTTGCTCTTGACTCCTACCCAGTGCTTCGACCAAGCACTTTAGACATTAATGGGTGAAGATTGGAATGATTATGTAACCTCCAGTTGTGGTCTAAGAGCTCCTTGGTGCATTTACCTGGGTTGATTAAGGATTTTAGGTAGCCCAAATTGAGAATATAATTCACAGTATGACAGGTTTCCACATCACTGAGGGTAGTGCTGGGGCTTCCATCCCACCACTATCACATGCACAACTCACCTTGTCTGCCACATCCTCGCTGTTCACCACCACCACAAAGACTGTACGCTCATCTCAACTTCAGCAATTGCCTTCCGTTTAACTAGCTGGTGCTACAGGAGGATTCTTAATGGATTAACCGTAGTCCTAGCCATAAAGGAAATTCCAGTTTAGCGGGAAGGACTGATATGTACCCAATTAGTTATACTGGAAACCAGAGTGTGCTTACTATACTGAGATAGAATTATCAAGTACAATAGATACCTAGAGAAGGGAGAGGGTAGTCTGACTAAAGGGGTTGGGGAAGATCTTATGGAGAAGTTGCCAAAGGCTTGACCTTGAAACAAAGACAGAGGTTTATTTACTCAGCAAATCAACAGGTATTACGTGTCCAGAATGCAGGGATCATGGGAAAGGGCACACTGGGCAGAGATAATATTGAGAGCAAAGATCAGAGGTTAAAAAAAAATAGAGTCTGTAGAATGTTGAGCCATGGAGAGTTATTAGTGCAAAGAATTGGAAGAGGACAGGGGGTGGTTGAGGATGATCAATCAGGGGCATTTTATGGAGTGTGCTCATTTTTAAGAGGTTGGGATTATTTTCTGCAGTCAGTGGAAACCATGGAAGATTTTGAGCTGGGGAGTAAAATGAATAGAGCTATGACTTGGGATGGATGGATTGGAAGGAGGGAACAATTATACTAAGGAAAACCAATTATAAAAGTTTAAGAATAGTTTAGGCAGGCAAGGAAGGACATCTGACCCAGGGTAGTGGCTGCAGAAACAAAGGACTGATTGGAAGAATTTTGCCAAGGTGCATGTTGAGGGGAGGGGAAGAAACACAGTAGAGGAAAGAGGCAAAGAGAATTCGTCGAAGGCTACCAGCCTGACAGAGATAAGGAGCAGAGGAAGAGGGTCTGGCTCTGAGGAATGATGTTGTGTTTGGGCAGATAGAGCATGAGAGATGAGAGAAATATTTAAGGGTCCTCTGCTTAGAAATGAATGACAAGGCCATGAGAGAGCATGATATTGTCAGGGATAGAATACAGAGCATAGATCCTCAGAATTTTCCAACTCATTCATGAACCCAGAATCACAGAGGAGATCAAAGTTTTAACCCAGGTTCTCTGGTGACATACTTCAAAGTGCAACATTTCTTTAGTATCATGTGTTTTATTTTTTAAAAAATATGTGTAGATTCTTCCTTCTACTCCATGATCTAGTCACACTTAAATTTCTTCCTGATTCATTCATTAGTGGGCAAGATTATGCTGTATTGAGATTCATTTATTTAATCAACAATTCTTTACTGAATGCACTAGACACCATTTCAGGCACTAGGGATATGCCTGTGACTGAAACAGGCAAAGCCCATCTTGGAGCTTACAGTCTGGTAAGAGGGAAACTAACAATAGGCAAGAAATTCAAAAAATGGACAGGATTTTTCAACTAGGATGGAAGCAAAACATAGTAATGAAATCAGGAGTGGTGGGGGAGTGGGAGAGCATGGTCTAAGAAGCTTTTGAGTAACTAGGAGGATACAGTTGAGCTAAGAGCTGGGGAACAAGTCATCTGGGCAAAAAAATCACACCTGTAAATGCCTTCGGATGTGAGGAAGCTACTTTGGAGAACAAGAGGAGGGTAGGGAATTATGGCTCAGAATGAAGTTCAAAGAGTGAACAGGGGCTTGGCAGACCATGCCAAGAAGTGAATTTTATTTTCAATGCCCCAGCAAATACTGAGGACTTTAAGCAAGGGGATTAATGATCTGATTTAGATTTTTAAATGATTCCTCAGCCTGCTGTGTGGCCAATGAGTTGCATGGGGCCAGAAGTAAAACCTGAAATAACAGCTGAAAGGAATGGCTGACGGATTCTTGTAGGTGTTGAGGGAAAGTAATGACTAAGAGATGAGTCCCTACGTTTTTATTCATTGAGTTGATCATTTTCATGTATAATAGGGCTAAATTAAAGGCAGCTAATCATGTATTTTGGGTTCAGTATATCTATACTTTTTCTTCTCTGCCTTGGAGTCACCTTATTCAAAGGAGGCAGATTCACAGATATGTATGGGTACTCAGAACATCATTCTTAAAGACACGAGCTGTATATGAGGAGCAAGTCAGAGTCACAAAAGGAAAGATGATGCCATGTTGTCAGGCTGCTCTTGACAAAAGTTTGAATGAGCTCATCTACTTGTTGAGTCGATGGCTCACTTGTCTACTTGTCTAGTAGGAGACAAAGGGTCTCTGATCCACCGGTTAGTTTTTTTTACACTCCCATGAAAATATTCATAAAGGACATTTTCAACAAGGAAATATGAATAATGATCTTTGTTTTGTGACTAATGCTGTCTTTCTGTCACATGTAAATGACTGAGCCACAAATTATTCACCTTCTGATATCTCTTTTTAACTCTCAAACTTCTATTCCATGTTACAATTTGTCACACTCTATAAAAACCATCACCATAATTTTTTTTTTTTTTCGGTACACAGGCCTCTCACTGTTGTGGCCTCTCCCGCTGTGCGGAGCACAGGCTCCGGACGCACAGGCTCAGCAGCCACGGCTCACGGGCCCAGCTGCTCTGCAGCATGTGGGATCTTCCCAGACCGGGGCACAAACCTGTGTCCCCTGCATCGGCAGGCAGACTCTCAACTGCTGCACCACCAGGGAAACCCCATCACCGTAATTTTACCTTGGAGTAGTTGAATCACGAGGTTCAAACGTTAGGGGGGAAATCTGCTAAAATAAACAATCCCATGTGACCTGCAATTTGTTAGAAGTGTGAACAATAAATTAACTCATAACATTTAGGGTTTTTGTTTGTTTTATCATAATGTCTTTGTTATTTGCATGAAAATAAACTAATGTATGACTGGATTAAAAAACTCTAACCATGAGTACTATTTTTTGCTTGAGAATGCATTTAGGTAGTATTGTAAGCTTTCTAAGTCTCTTCTCATTACAATTTTATCTAAAATGAAGAATATTAAAAATACTGTATTTTGCAAAATTATCCAGTTTTACTAAGTTGTTCAACAGCCTGAGAAAAATTAAGGAAAAAAAAAAAAACCTTTTAAGCTGTCTCTTGGTAAATGCAAATATTATAAGGATGAGCGTATGTCTGTTTTATTCAGCGTTGAATCCTAGCATAGTGCTTGGCACGGTAGGAGCTTAAAAATATTCTGGATGAAAGATTAAATCATTGGTTGCTGGCACAGTGAGGGGCATAATGTCTTTTGTGCATATTAGTGCTTCCAAAGGCTTCCTTAACATGGATTTGAGTCCAACATTTTTTTCTAGTCAATATCACGCTAACTAAATTGCTTATATTTTGTTGAAGATTTCTTCGCCAGTTCTACCTTCAAGTACTTTAGCAAATAACACGCCTCGACAGACTGGTCCATTATAAGTGTAGATGACTAATAAAGTAGTTAGATCATTTGTATGTGAGTTTTCATCCTAATGTTAGGTAAAAATCCAGTTTATCTTCAGGTTCTTGATTATTCAACAATGGCTTGCCTTGTAAAAATACACATTGTCATCTTGGTTGCCTGTTTTTGAATCAAAACAGATTCAAGCACACCGTGCTCCACCAAACTGCCCTTGTCTCTGGAGTTCTGCCTCCTGCAGTGATTCTGAAACAAACCTTGATGATGCTTCATGCAATTTTTTTCTCTGCCTGTTTGATTGTGTTTTTGAAGCATCGCTCACAGCCAAGATTTCTCTCTCTGAGCTTTTTAACGTTCAAACTGTTTTCAAAATTGGTTTAAATAGTATATATTCAATGAGATGTTTTCAGGGAGCTATTTGTCAGGATTTTTCCATTCAGTGGACATCAAGACAGGCTTATTTGCATCTCCACAGTGATTGAAAACCTGTGTTTTTAAAGGAGCATCAATACATACCTTCTAAATGTGTGGCCAACTGTGCTCACTTCAATTTATATAGCTGTGGTTGGGGGCTGTGCTCTGTTATTTTGAGCCATCAGATTCCCTGTGACACGCCCTCTGCTTTGAGATTGTTCTGCATTTCCTTTTGCATTTTTGCCACTTACAACCTTTTGCTCCAGCCATTACTGTTTTTGACCACCTCTCAATATTTCCAACTGAAACTATAATTTAGAATAAATATACTTTTGAAGAAATAAATAGAGAGTGACACTGAGTTTTCTAAAGTCTGAATCTCTAGACTTGTTGCTGTTTTCAGACTAACTTCAATGGGAAATGTAACTAAACAAGAGTTTCATGTTTGTAAATAGGACATTTGTCCAAGTACAATTGTGGTAGGAAGTTTAATCAACTTGCGGGAGCCAAAGGCTTTGTGTGTGTTTGTGTGTGAGAGAGAGTGTGTGTGTATATGTTCAATGTAAAATGAACTTAGGAAAACACACTGGTTTATTAAAAAAAAAAAAGACAACAACACCACTTGTTTTTTTTCAAAAAATGTCCTACTCATCTAGAAAGGCACTTGTCATCCTATGTTCAGGGGCTATGAGTGCCATCTGTGATCCTAACAGTGCATTAGTTCACTGATCCGGTTACAGAGATAGTGACTCTTGGTTCCCCAACAGCTCTAGAGTACTGCACTTTCCAATCGCTCGCTGCATGTATTTTCTATTTAGGGGGCTAAACAATAAAATTTGCTGACCTGAAAGAGTAGAATTCTGCTTGCGTCCAAGGGTGCTGTAGTCAAATATACTAATACAATGACTAATATTCGAACACACCATGTTCTTCTCGAGGCTGTAGATGTGCTTTTGCATACCGCACAGCCTTGTAATGCATCCCAGCATGAGAAGCAGAGATGCAGAGAGAGTAGATGTCAGGAAACACCTTGTCTTAGGAATGGAGGGAAGGAAAGGACCCTGAGAATCAGAGAAAAAAGTCTGGAAGGTGAGAGGAAAATCAGGAGCATCCGGAGTGATGCAAGTGAGGCAGAAAGACATGTTTAAAATGAAAGCGGTGGTCGGTGGAGAAATGAGGAAAGATACGAATTGGAACAGGCCCTTCTGAACTGCAGTCTAGGGAATTATTGGCGTGTGGGCTGCAGCTGAAGTTGCATAAATACAATATAAACCGCTCTTTCGAAAGAAGATTGGCATTGAAGTAATGAAGAGAAAAAGCACTGATGCTTAAGAATATGGAAGAATGAAGAAAACAGTTGAGGCAGAGAAAGGGTTTAAGGAAGATTGAAGGTAGTCATAGCTAACAATGTTTGGCTGCTTACTGTGTACCAGAGTTCTGAATGCTTTAACTAATTCAATCTTCATAATACATCTATGAGATAAGTACTTCTTTTTTTTTATTCAAACAGAAATTCACAAAAATTATAATCATCCTCATTAGTTCACTCAGTCCCATGTAATTTTTTTTCATCTTGATCTTTTGTTAGCACTTGTATGAATTCATCGGTTTTCCATTAGAGTTCTGAAAGTGCTTATTCATTCAGTTCAGCAGTATAGTCAGTTACCAGAAACCTGTGCTTGTCAGAGTCTTTTCCATGAATTCCTTGAAGATGAAACCCTTTTATAGGAACATTTTTGCGAAAGCATCAGAGTCCACCCAGAACTGTCTGTAAATGACAAGGACTTAAAAATGACCACGGTTAAAGATTTGATGAAAGTTCATGATAATGCAATTGACAAGGAAATTTAGTTATTTCTGAGATACACATTTTAAAGTAATAACTAGAATTATGACTTATAACATTACACCAGAACATATAAGATTTTTAGAAATTTCATGTAATGTCTGAAACATTTATTTAACATATTTCCATACAAATAACCCAAAGAAAGTTTAGTTGGTTTTTTGTTTGTTTGTTTGTTTATACTGCAGGTTCTTATTAGTCATCAGTTTTATACACATCAGTGTATACATGTCAATCCCAATCGCCTAATTCAGCACACCACCATCCCCACCCCACCACGGTTTTCCCCCCTTGGTGTCCATACGTTTGTTCTCTACATCTGTGTCTCAACTTCTGCCCTGCAAACCGGTTCACCTGTACCATTTTTCTAGGTTTCACATACATGCGTTAATATACGATATTTGTTTTTCTCTTTCTGACTTACTTCACTCTGTATGACAGTCTCTAGATCCATGACGTCTCAACAAATGACTCAATTTCATTCCTTTTTATGGCTGAGTAATATTCCATTGTATATATGTACCACATCTTCTTTATCCATTTGTCTGTCGATGGGCATTTAGGTTGCTTCCATGACCTGGCTATTGTAAATAGTGCTGCAATGAACATCGGGGTGCATGTGTCTTTTTGAATTATGGTTTTCTCTGGGTATATGCCCAGTAGTGGGATTGCTGGATCATATGGTAATTCTATTTTTAGTTTTTTAAGGAACCTCCATACTGTTCTCCATAGTGGCTGTATCAATTTACATTCCCACCAACAGTGCAAGAGGGTTCCCCCTTCTCCACACCCTCTGCAGCATTTGTTGTTTGTAGATTTTCTGATGATGCCCATTCTGACTGGTTTGAGGTGATACCTCATTGTAGTTTTGATTTGCATTTCTCTAATAATTAGTGATGTTGAGCAGCTTTTCATGTGCCTCTTGGCCATCTGTATGTCTTCTTTGGAGAAATGTCTATTTAGGCCTTCCGCCCATTTTTGGATTGGGTTGTTTGTTTCTTTAATATTGAGCTGCATGAGCTGTGAGATAAGTACTTCTAAGGCATGGGGAGGTTATGTTACTTGCCCAAACTCATACGAATAGGTGATGATGTCAGGATAGCAACTCAGAAGGTTTAACTCTGGAGGCTTGCTTTTAACCACTCCATCATATTACCTCTCTATGCTAGAGAGAGAGAGATTCGATGGAGCATTAATGCCTCTTAGCTGGTTGCAGTTAGGGATGAGAATACATGTGTGCTGAGGAATCAGCATCAGAAGGAGGAAGAGGAGGAATGAGATGAAGATGCAAGAGGACTTAGTGTTTTTGAAATAGAGAAGGGAGAGGATATGACAACTTAAGGGTTTCCACTTGGTACAAGAAAGAAATACCTTACGAGTTAGGGAAATAAAAGAGGAGCTAAGGAGAATAGATGAATTGGAATAATCACTGTGGGGTATGTGATAGGGAGTCAACTGAGGCGAAAACAAGTGATTACTAACTAGCAGTTAGGGGCCCACACAGGCACAGGGACACGTTTGTAGTGGACGCTGTTAGCTTTGCAGCCATAGCAGAGGAGAAGGAAGATGGTGAGGTGTAACGGGGACCTGTGAGTTCTTAGAGATGGGATACTTTCAAGAACTTCAGTTGTTATCTCTGTCTTTAATAGAAAGAGGTAAGTACGGCAAAAACTTGCAGCCATAATTGGTTTGCACATTTTTTTTAGTGTATTATGATTAAAGGAAGGCATTTTAAGACCTTACCAAAAATATTGTAAAGTTCTTGAGTCTAGGCACACTCCATATGGTCAATTAATTTCCCATTTCTCCTACTGCAGTATTTCTCATGTTACAGAAATTCAGCAAATACAGTGACTTTATTGTTATTCAAAGGATTGGAGGGAACCTAGGGGAGGGCAGGGATGGCAGAGGAGTCCCTCTGAAGAATTTTTAAATTCCATCTTCTAAGTTAAGTCCATTTTGGAAAAGGAGCTCTTTTTAGGGAGAATGAAGCTGTCAGAACCACTCCCGTGATGATTTTTCAAGCTGTTCTATCCAGGCTTCTAAAATGGAATGTTTGACAAAACCACAGTGGGAAGACAGCAGCCATTAATACAGTGCCAGGGGTAAAGAGAAGAAATGTTTGGTCCTATTAATTATACAGAAATATTCAATATTTACTGTCGAAATGTGCTTCTTGACAATGAACTTGAAGCAGTCCACCAGCAGAACACATTAAAGACAGTCTGTTCCTGTTTTTTTGGTGGGGTAAGGAGAGTCGAGGGGTAAGGAGGAAAAGCAACGTCTAGACTTACAGAAGGGTTAATAAAAAGTATGCTTGGTGTATTTAGTACTCTAACGCAGAGCCCCAGAAAATTGACTTGGAATTTGACTTCAGCCTTTCATTCAGTATGCTAATGAGAATATAAAATTTGCACTCTTCACATAAATAAACATATCCTCAAATGTGTTATTTTTCTGCATTGGCAGATGGATCACATGCTCAAAATCACAGTGAATTATTATTCTGAGCAGCTTCGCACAGCACTCTGCATCCACTCTTGTTGTTTGCCACATGCTACAGCACTGCCTGTACCCTGAGCCTGGGTCTCAAGGTAGCTACAGTCTGATATTTTCCTAGAACAGAGATAGGCAGGCTTTAATTGACCTCATTATTCTTGGATCCTCAAAGGCTTCCATGGCTGTGCCCATTCACTAATACTATTCTCTTGGGCTCTAAAGCTGTGTCCAATTATTCTTGTTGCATGTCATCGAGTGACTCGGTGACAACTGCAGCAGCCCTTCTCGCATTCCAATGACTCCATCCCTAATTTATTGTGACTTAAAGACTCTGGGGGCCAATAGAGTTTTGTGTAAGAGGGCTGAGCTTTTCCCCTTGCAGTATCTTTGTTTGGGCTTATACCCCTTTCTTATTTTTATAAATAGTCCTTTAAGTGAAGGCTGAAGCCATAAGGTGACCAAATAGCTGTGCTATCTATTAAAAATCCCCAAATGGTCATTATATAGAGGGAAACGTGATCCCAAATAATTGGTTTGAATGAAATTGGGTTTCACTGATTGGAGTTTGGCAAATTCCCAGTTATAGGCTGACCCTGGACTGTCCTCAGAGCTAAAACTCTGAGAGAGAGTAAGCTTATTTCTAAGATGGATGGTTAGAAAAGAAGATGTTTTACTTACCTAACGCTGTGTAGTGAACCCCCAACTTAGTGGCTTAAAGTGATTTTTTTTTTTTTCCTCAAGATTTGTTGGGTCAGACATTTGGGCAGGGATTGGGTGGGCGATTCTTCTACTTCACGTGGCATCAACTTGGCTGTATCTGATGAGTGGCTGGGCTGGGCTGGGAAGTCCCAGAAGCCTTTACTCACATATGTGCCGCTCATGGTTTCTCTGTATGGTCTCTCTTTGTCTGTAGTAGGTCAGGGTTCTCCCGAGAAACAGAACTAACAGGATGTGTATACACACACATTTATTTTAAGTAATTGGCTCAAGTGATCATGGAAGATGGCAATCCAAAATCTGCAGGGTGGGGCTTCCCTGGTGGCGCAGTGGTTGAGAGTCCGCCTGCTGATGCAGGGGACACGGGTTCATGCCCCGGTCCGGGAAGATCCCACATGCCATGGAGCGGCTGGGCGTGTGAGCCATGGCCGCTGAGCCTGCGCGTCCGGAGCCTGTGCTCCTCAACGGGAGAGGCCACAACAGTGAGAGGCCCGCATACCGCAAAAAGAAAAACAAAAACAAAAACAAAATCTGCATGGTGGGCTGGCAGGCTGGAGAGCCAGGAAGAAGTTGATATTGCAACTCAGGTGTGAAGCAGCCTCCTGGAAGAGTTCCTTCTGTCCTGGGGGCATTGTTCTTTTTCTTGAGGTTGTCAACTGATTGGATGGGCCCCACACAATGATAGAGAGTAATCGGCTTTACTCAGTGTCTGCTGATTAAATGTTAATCTCATCTGAAAATTACTTTCAAATCAGTATCCAGATGTGTTTGACCAAATATCTGGGTACGGTGGCCTAACCAGGTTGGCACATAAGTTTCATCATCAGACCCTTCCTGTGGTTTGTCATCATTCGGTAGGTCTAGCCCACGCTTCTTTACAGCATGGCAGCTTGCTTCCCGGAGAGTGAAAGTAAAATCTGTCAGTCCTGGGCTCAAAAGCCCCAGGGCATAATTTCTGTTGCATTCTGTTGGTCAAAGTAAGTCACAGATCTAGCTCCTAGTCGAGGGGAGAAAAATAGAATCACTTTGTGGTGTGAAGAGCAGCATATGTGGACAGGGAGGAGAGGAATGGTTGGTGACCAGCATCACAGCAATTTCCTTTTTCTTCCCTGAAAGTTTCATCCCATTACAGAATTAGTTCTCAAGCCTCTCAGTCCAGGATCTTTTCATCTAAATCAGGTACATCTGAAGTTGAGCCTTTTCAGGTATAGCTTCTCTTGATCCAGAGACTTGATTTCTCGATAGATTAATGTAATCTCTGTACATCCCTATCCGCCAACACACAATGATGAGACAAGGATTATTCTATTTCTGGCAGTAGACCTGGCCATTCAAAAGAAGGGAAATGGGAGGTACGTAGCAACCACTGTTTTGCAGCAATTCTGAAGTCTAACTGGGAACATGTTATTAATTCCCTCAAATCTAGGGACAAAGAATGCTTCTTAAGAAGGGTCCAGTTCTCTGGGTGTGATTTTTCTATTCCATTGTTTTCAGTGGCTCTTGGCTCTGTCCTCTAAATCATCCTCCTTTTCCATTAAAAAAAAAAAAAAAAAAAAAAAACAAAATTCCATGTTTGTAGCTGAGTGGCTTTCTCAGCCTTGTTTTATGCCAATAAAAGTTTAGAGCCCTCTTTTCACTTTGTCCAAGAAGGCACAGTTCCTTTTAAAACTTTGTGGTTTTCCCATGTATCCAATTATAGTCCATTTCATTAAGTAAAAGCTATTCCCACAAATTTCTTTAAGATAGACATTTTCTGACTTTAGGCTAGGAGTCAAGATGCTATGGAGCAACATCCTTAAGATTTTTAGAAGCCCTTACCTTCCAGCTGAGTGTACCTGACAAGGGTTTTAAGAGAGATCTTACTGCCCCATCCTTGATTTGACATTTACTCTGAGACCACATTTTATCAGCAGCTCTCTGGATTTGATCAGAGACCACTTCTTACTCTGAGAACCTTTTGCCATCTGGAGGGGCTGAGAACGAGAAATAATTCTATTTACTAACCCAGCAAGTCCTGGGTTGGACTTTGTGGCCTAAAACGACAATTTATTATTTCTTGTGGGCATGGCTTGCCTGGGAAAGTCTTCTGCTCTAGGTGGTATTGATTAGATCACTCAGTTGGCTACATTTTGTAGGTAAGTGGTCTATGCTGGAAGGTCCAAGAAAGCTTAAGTCACACACCTGGCACCTCTAAGCTCATCTACATGGCTTCTACATGTTAATAATTTTGGGCTACCTTACAGCATGGCAGACCCAGACTGGTCAGACTTTTTATATGGTGGCTGGCTCCAAGAGCAGGTGGTGTTGTTTTGTTTTGTTTTTTTGCGGTACGCGGGCCTCTCACTGTTGTGGCCTCTCCCGTTGCGGACCACAGGCTCTGGACGCGCAGGCTCAGCGGCCATGGCTCACGGGCCCAGCCGCTCCGTGGCATGTGGGATCTTCCCGGACGGGGGCACGAACCCGTGTACCCTGCATTGGCAGGCGGACTCTCAACCACTGCGCCACCAGGGAAGCCCAAGAGCAGGTGTTTTAAATGAACAAGCCCTGTCCAATGTGTAAGTGCTTATCACGCCTTTGCTTAATCATGTTTGTCAGTGTCCTTTCACTAAAAGCGTGTCATATAGCTAAGCCAGAATCAGCATGGGAGAGACTACATAAGGTTAAAAATAACAAGAGGTAGCATTTACCGAGGGACATTCATGTAACGGTCTCCCACAGAGAATGATTTTACTGTCAGACAAATAGATTTGTCACTTCTACCTTTTATTAGTGGTGTGGCTTAGGGTAAATTGCTGTACTTTGGGGCTTCTCATTTTCTGCCTGTAAAATGGAAAATATGATATAAACATTACTAGATTTTTGTGAGAATTGTACACACACACACACACAGAATACCCATAGTAGTACTCAACAGGTAGTTTTCACATTTTAGTAGGGTATTTGTCAGACCAGCAGTCAGATATTGAATGCACCAGCTGTGGTTTGGTTTTGCCATATCAGGGCCAGTTTATAATCAGAAGCCAGGGCTTGCGTAAATCAATGTGTTTGATTAACAGGAAAAACTTGGAAAGGCAGGTGGACTTAAGAGAAGATTAGGTCTTGGCCAAAGCTGTTGGTGTTGGTAGAGACGGGAAATTGAGCTCAGGGCTCAGGGCTCAAAGTGGCGCGAGAATGCACAGCGCTGATGAGCATTGGAGCGAAACGTTAAGTCAGTATTTTATGTGGCCCCAAACTGCAGGGCCAAGAAATTCTTATGGATCCAAACCAGATACAGAAGCTTCGGAAGTCATATGGAAATCAGGGACCTAGGTCAGAAATAGGAAATCAAGAGCCAGAGGACAAGCCATATGCTTAGGCAAACAGTTATGGGTCCCAGAAGCAAGAGAAAAATTTGATGATTTGCAAAGCTGTTGAGGTCAGACTCCAAACATTATTGTAGCCCAAAGTTAGTTTGTGGGCAGATCTTGACCCACGGGTGGAAAATGACATCTGGTTAGAATAGGGTTGGAGCGGTTAGGTAGCTCCTAATGCTAGAACTCTTTTTCTAGTTGTCCCTTCAATTATTTCAATGAGCTAGTCTTTGTCTATTTCAGAACATGATGTTTTCCTAAGGAGGGGCTTCCCATGAAGATGCTATCAGACTCTAAAGTTCTCTAAGGCATTTGTGGTACCCATATGCTCAAAAAATTGATGCTGTCTCCTCCATCTTTTGTTCCAACTGAAGAATAGTCCATTCTTTGGTTACAGCGGTTTTATTCCTTGAAGGTATTCTCACCCACAGGGAAATTGGAATTACCAGTGCTACTGTCTGAGGCTGAGTTGCAGAAGTCAAGATTTTTCTGACTGCTTCTGAATATCTTACTTAGACTTGTAGCTTGTCAGCAAGCTACAGCCCACAGGCCTTGTCTTTTCCTCTCAGGCCATATGGATATTCAAAAGTGGAGTCTATGGATAGGTCGTTGACCCATGAGTCAGAGGAACGTAAGTTTTCTGGAGTCTCACCCCCAGCGGTGCTGGCAGGTTGGGGGAGCTTCCACCCTCTTTTGTTTGGCATTCCCTATAAAAGATGGAATCTTTTGTGAAATGATTGCTGGAAATAATTGGACCTTTTGTATTTTCAGACCTGTTTCCCTCAGTGAAGCTAACAGGGGTGGTCAGGAATCGGAATTCGAATTTTATTCTCGTTAGCACTGTGCTTGCACCGTTGCACACCTGAAACTCAAGTGCAGATTGAGATAAATTTCTCCTGTGAAATGATACAATTCACCTGGAAGCATCTGCCTTTTTTGTCACACAGAGCTCACTTTTTGCTGTTGTTGATGTAACTGAGATGATATTAGGAGGCTTTAGGTTGAATTTATTTTAGGCAATACTAATAATTAGATGTTTTACTAGTGTTTACTATGAAGGTTGGAGAAACCATTACTACCTATAAAATTGAAGAAAGTAAAATAATTTAATACTAAAAATTAACCTTAAAATTGCACATTAGCCAGCTGTGCTATGCCATAGGAAAGCATTGTCTATGTCCTACTATTTAAGAAGAATATGACATGTCACCATATCTTTATAAATGCTTGATGACAGATAAGAAAATTATATAGCTCTCACCAAATGGCAACCTTTTATCATGTCAAATCTACCTTTGCACAAATAAGGTTTTAGAAGTAAAAAAAAAAAATAGTGAGAATGAGTATGAGTTTGGGGCTTTAAAGCCTCCCAATATTTGATATTTCTGGTTCAAATCATTTATTAGTATTTAGTCATGGCTGTTAAAGGTGTCTTTCAGTTTAAGATCTGGTGATTTTAAGCTGTTTGTGGATACATATATTTTTATGTAGAAAATAATGGGATTTACCAAATGTTGAACACATTTAGGAGCATGAATTTAAGACTTTAAACCTAACACTGCCCTCAATTCTCCAGGCTCTAGACTGTAACATTTCCGAGGACTCAGGACTGTAACTATTGTTTGCCTTTCCTTCTTAATTACTTGTTGCAATGAAGTATACACATATAATTGTTCATTCATATAAAATTTTGAAATAGGATGTTAAACAAGAACAGTGTTCGGATCATCTGCAACTTACCAATGATGGCTAGAGGAAACCCCTTAACTTATTCATGGTATTATATTAAAATCGGGTACAGGGAAACAAAATGGACTTTTTCCAAGGGTAATATATTCAGGTTAGAAAAGGTAGAATAAACAGGGGAATAAGTGAAGTTAAACTAGGTGAAGAAATCCATCCCCCCCACCAAACCCTACCTGCTGTGAATGAAATGGCATAGAAAGAACTTTTAGATGTGATCACTAGACCTCTGTAATTAATGCTATAGAGACAAGAACAAAATGCACAAAGGACCTAGTGATCCAGCAATAAGCTTTTCGAAGATGAAGCATGTGCTCAAAATGAGGCAAGAAGAAGTATATAAAATAAATAGACATCATGAACAGTACAATATTCCTCTGCAGTGAGCGGGTTCAGCTTTCTTGGTATATTTGCATTTGATTGCTCTTACTTTGTGAGAAAATAATGTGCTGAGAAAAATCCCGTCTGAACCACCAAAATGCCCCTAGTATATTGGCATTAATCCCTCATTTGTCAATTCTCTGTGAATTTATTTGCATATAGAAACATGTAGCAGAATACATTGTGCTCATTATGTGCCAGACGCTAGTATAAACCCCTTACATGCTTTGTCTCATCGAATCTTCACAAAAACTGCATGATGTGGGCTCTATTATCATGCCCATTTCACAAACGAGGAGACACAGACATAAGTAACTTACCAAAGTCTTTGAGGAAATATCTAACAGTATGTTAGAGGTAGGATTGAATAATCCTAATTTTCAGGAAGAAGAGGAAAGTGAATTCCCTCCAGTTATATCCTTAGGGAGTAGGACATTAATCTTATTTCCTTTAGTTCTTTTTGAAAATTTTCCTTTGGTACTTTCTTGGAGGCCTTCCATGGATTCCTATCTAAAATTACCCCTCATTCCCACCCTCTGGATTTTCTATCTACCTTCCCTGTTTTATTTTCTCCTGGACACTTGACACTGTCTAATGTTGTATATAGTTCACTTATTTATATTGTTTACTTTCTCTTTCACCAGACAAATGAAATTCTACAAAGGCAGGAATTTTTGTCTGTCACTACTGTATTTCTGGTGCCTAACGTAGACACTCAATGAACTGTTGAATGAATCAAGTGATTGATCTTAGATAACATTCTAAAGTGGATCTTTAAAAAAAAATTCTTGTGAGCCTTTAAAAAGAAAGTGGTAATCATGTGGAATTTGTATTAGGTCACTAATAGTGAAGTATATCAGATTAAGCTAATTTTCTTTTCCTACAGGACGAGTGTATCAAAGGAGTGATATACGCATTACCTACCAGGATTTCAGCACGCATTTGATCAAATCTTCCATAGTGATTACGATCTTCTTGTGATTAAGGTGCAGAAAAGCAGTTGATGGTACCATTAGACAAAGTCATAACTAAGTGGCTGTTTTCATGCATCAATGTCTGTTTAGAGAGAAGCTTCTCGTAATTGACTAGAGGAGTTGGCCTCTTTTTAAATATTTTATTGGAGTGTAGTTGATTTACAAGGTTGTGTTAGTTTCAGGTGTACAGCAAAGTGATTCAGTTATATATATACATATATTCATTCTTTCTTAGATTATTTTCTCATATAGGTTTATCACAGAATATTGAGTAGAGTTCTCTGTGCTATACAGTAGGTCCTATGTGGAATCTAATTAAAAAGAAAAAGATACACATGAGGATTTGCTCTTTAGGTCTCTTCTGTTCACCATTTTTATTGTTAATTTTGGTAGTGGTATTAGTGGCATAAGGAGCTAATTCACAGATAAGGCAAAACTAGGGAGAACAGCTAGTATGGTTATTAACAAAATCAGCATACAAAAAGTACTTGACAGACTGAACGGGAGAGGTAAATATAATAAGACAAAACGTAAGAAATGAAAATATTAAAGGAGAGAAGTACTGATTGATGTTATTTGAGAAGCAATAGGGGAAGAGGTGAGAACAGTTTAACAGCAATTGGAGAATTAGGTGATTGAAAATAGTTTGAATCAATAACATGATGCGATTCCCCTGCATCCCAAAAATATTCACTCATTCTTAGGTTTTATAAATAGAAATGGGTCTAAAACAGGAAAGGTAATAATTTGGCTCTATATTAGTGTTGGTTTTCCCCATACCTAGAACTATGATGCCAATCCTGATGATTCACTTTAAGGAGGACATTGAGAAGTTGGAGTAGATTAAAAACTTGCAAACGTGGAGAGGGAGGTTAAAACTATATCACATGAGTATCTAAAGTGGTAGCTCCAAACGTGTAGGCTTCAGATGTGTTTTATATGGCACACACAGAGGTTTTAGAAATTTGAATTAGTATTAGATGTTTCAAATTGAGTATATGTTTCAGTAAAATATAGGTTTCTGGGTTTTGCTCTTACATTCTTATATGGAAACGAACCACGGAGATGTAGCGATTCTACTTTTGTGCTCTTCTCAGCCCACTTTAAATTTGCTTTAAATTCCTGGTTGCTATAGTAATCTGAGTGCTTGACACCTGAAAGAAAAAGCCTGGGGAATGCATGGCCTGTAATACAAAGTTGGAAGTGCAAGAGATACAAATATATCTGGAGAGCTTTCACAGGGCAGAACAATTAGACCTAATCTGTGTGACCCCAGAGAGCTGAACGCTGGTGGTAATTATAGAGAAGAAAATTCCCATTAAATATATCATTTTCTCACAGTGACCTGAGACTTGCTATGTTTTATTCATCTTTGGTTCATCAGCACTGAGAAGAATTTCTGACACATATTGGCACTCAGTGACTCCTTATTAAATGAATGAAATACAACAGGTTGTGAGTGGTGAGTCCCATTCTAGGAGCTGCTGGAATGTAAGCTTTTGGAGAAAAGAGATCATTGTTCATTTTATTTACAGCTCTGTACCTAAATCAGTGCAGCCACGTGGTAGGTGCTCGTTAAATATTTGCAGATTCCATGATCAGAGATAAAGGTAGGATCATGGTCTACTTGTCAGTAGTGTAGGAAAAATTAATTAGGTATACATGTGAGGGGTCATGGAATAAGGGGAATATTGAACTAGATGATATTTAAAGTCACTTCCAACCCTGAGAGTCTATCAGGCAAGTGACATGAAATGAGACTATGTATTTTACATCAAATATTAAACACGGTAAAAGTAAAGTAGAATGTATACGATAAAAAATCTGGGAGGCAGGGCTTCCCTGGTGGCGCAGTGGTTGAGAGTCCTCCTGCCGATGCAGGGGACGTGGGTTCATGCCCCGGTCCGGGAGGATCCCACCTGCCGCGGAGCGGCTGGACCCGTGAGCCATGGCCGCTGAGCCTGCGCGTCTGGAGCGCTCCACAATGGGAGAGGCCACAGCAGTGAGAGGCCCGCGTACCAAAAAAAAAAAAAAAAATCTGGGAGGCAGATCATTGAGCCAATTATTTATTTATGGTAAGGACAAGAAAATGATTTCCTGAATATTTTAATTAAAATAACCAATTATTTAAGATTTTTCTAATAATGGACTATATTTTATACCCATATTGATGTCTGTGTTTACTCCAGTTTTGAGCTGTTATTCCTATGTGATGAAAATATTTTTGTCCCCTTATATTTGTAATCTAATTTATAAAATCCACATTATCTTGAGGTTTGGAGTGATTTGTTATTTTATCCTTCAAGAAAGCCAATAATAAATCAAACCACTGGGAACTGGTTTCAATTTTCATTGTTTGGGGTGGTTACTGAAGGTGATGTTCTGAAAAATCATCTTATAACTAACCTAGAAAATAATATCTGGAGTCCAAAATGTGGCAAAGGAACAAAATTAAGTAACTAATTTTTAAATGCTTGTTGTAAAAATTCTATGCATCTTTTATTGTGAAGCTCTAGCAATTTTAATATTCTCAAAATCAAGAAAAAGGAGGAATATTGCTTTATAACCTCAAAGGACAGAAAAGTCTTAAAGCCCTGATTTTGAGTGCCAGGGATGAATGTATCTAGAATGCAGTCCTGAGAGGGTTGTAGGCTAACCATGAAAAGCAATGGCTTAGTAAATTCTGGAAAACTTTTAGTATATCTGAAAGACATATGGTAATTGATTTTTGCTAAATGTTATTGATAAAGGATAATATTTTCCTCTGAGTATTTAGCCCAGGACAAAGAAAAGAGCACCTAATTGTATAAAGGTTAGTGGATACGTAATGGTGGGATTAGATCTATGAATCATCATTTTTACAGTGCAGATAACGAACAATGCAGAAATTCCTGTCACAGAGTGGTGTGCCAAACCTTAGAATCCTATATCATCGTCATCATCACTGTCATCATGTGTTGAATGGACACATCTGCTGTCTCTGAGGAACACTTAGCAATTTATGAATTTGTTTTAGTTTTTACCACTTCCTCGTAGGGCATGGAGCACATATAGCTTTAACCCTAGTTTCAGAGTCAGCTTTAGGTAAAATGATGATCTAAGCACTATTTTATTTCAGCGACTCTTCTGCTTGCTGGTATCCCCTCCTCCTTGCACAGCACAGCATCTTATTTTTCTTTCCTAGATTTAAAGGAGAAAATCCTTGATTATTTATATTTTAAAAAAGTATAATGGAAAATTTCAAACACATGCAAAAGTAGAGAGAATAGTATAATACATGCTAAAGACTCATCACCAAGCTTCAGCAATTCTCAATACACAGACATTTCTTGTTTCATCTGTATCCCCACCCACATTTCCCTCTACTAGGATTGTTTGGAAGCAAATCTAATATATAACATTACTTCATTTGTAAGTATTTTAGTATGTGTCTAAAAATAGGCTTCTAAAAACTTACCTCAGAAACATTAAAACACCTGCAAATTTTCCTGATAATTTCTGAATATCTAATTCCTCTGATTTTTAAAATATTTTCTAATTTTTTGTTTGAAATCAGTTCCAAACAAGGTTAATAGATTGTAATTATTCTGTGTCTTAATTCTCTTTTAGACTATAAATTTCTCTTTTCTCTCTCTCTGCAATTTTTTGTTGACAAAACTGGGTCATATATGCCATAGAAATTCTCATGGGTTTGATTTTGCTGATTGCATCCCTATAATGTCATGCAATGTAGTCACCTGCCCCTTGAACTTTCTAAAATTAGTATTTAAATCTAAAGGCTTGATAGATGACTTAACATTTCATTATTTGGGGAGAATAAATATATTGTGAAATGTGGTTTTTACCTCAAACTTTCATTTACTAAAGATCTGAAATACTAACTATAATTATTTTCAGTGCTTTTGTTGTCGTCGTTTTACCACATCATATTCTTTCTTCATAGTCTCAATCTCTTCCCCTTAGACAACTTGAATTTGTACCCTTTCCTATGTCTCCTATTCCTACTTCCTCCCTCTCTTTGAACCTTTTCCTTCCTATTCGCCTCCACATTTCTTGCTAGTATTGCAAATGGCGGGAGGTGAGGAGTAGAGTATCAGTAACAGGATACGAAGGGTTGAGTGAGGATGGATGCTAAGTCAGGGAAGTGGTCACATCTTTTGTCTCAGAATGCAGTGGTGTTCACTAGTCAGTTCTTTGGTTTCAAATTGTACATTACGTATAATTAGATTTGAATGTGTGTGATTTAGATAACCATAAGATAACATCCTAAAGACAATTATTATGATCTATTTCCTTCTAGTCTGTTAGCAGTGTGTGTGTGTATGCGTGTGTATTAACAGAGTTTGAGAACATTCTGTATATGTCCTATTGGCTCCTGCTTTTTCCATTTGACAAAATGCTGTCTAAATTTCTTTAATAACTTCTTTTTAGTAGCTACTTTGTATTTATGATATAGATATATTTCTAAGGTCATTTGTTCTAGCTGGATGATTTTTGGTTGTCTCAAAGTTTTCACCCTTAATTTCGTTACAAATAACAGCCTTATTCAAAATGTGGAGCTGCATTGCTGACAACCTTCTTAGGTTAATTTCCAGAGAAGTGGTATTACTAGGTTAAAGGACATGACTGTTTTTAAGGTTCTTAGTGCACACTGTAAAGTGACTTTCCAGAAAGTTTCTTTCATCTTTTATTTCTCTAGTTGGTCATCTACTCTCTTGATTAATCATAGTATTATTATCATTTAAAAAGTTGTCAACATAATGGGTCAAAAATGGGGACATAATGATCTCATGGAATTTATTATTACTAGAAGGAGGACACAGTTTTTTTCTGTGAATTATTATGTTCTAAGCTAATTTTTCCATTGAGAGAAGAGTGTTTTCCTTACTAATTTGTAAAATAATTTACATATTAAGGATATTTACCATTTGACATACCAGGTGCTAATATTTTTTAAGTTTATAATTTATCTGAAGTTTTATATATTTTTATAAATGAAAGTTTCCAATATTTAAAAAATTCATTTCATTTGTGATTTCTTCCATTGTCACTATGCTTATAAACACTTCCCCACCCCAAAGTCAATTAAATGTTTACTTATATTTTATTTTTATGGCTTATTTTTTTATGTTAAAAGAACACATAACAATATTTACCACCTTAATGGTAATTTTTAAGTGTACAGTACAGTAGTGTTAACTATATGTACATTGTTGTACAGCAGGTCTCTAGAATGTTTTATCTCACAAAGCTGAAACTCTATACCCACAGAACGACAAATCCTCTTCACCCTTTCCCCAATCCCTGGCAATCACCACTCTACTCTCTGTTTAAGAGTTTGATTACTTAAGATACTTCCTAAAAATGAAATTATTCAGTATTTGATATTTTGTGACTGACTTATTTCACTTACATAATGTCGAGGTTCATCCATGTAACATTTGACAAGATATTCTTTTTTAAAAGGCTGAATAGAATTCCATTGTATGTATAAATCACATTGTCTTTATCCATTAATCTGTTGATGGACATTTGGTTTGCTTTCACCTCTTGGCTGTTTTGAATAGTGCTGCTCTGAACATCAGTGTACAAATATCTCCCTGTGATCTTGTTTTCAGTTCTTTTGGACATATACCAAGAAGCAGGGTTGCTAGTTTTATATATAGTTATATATATAGTTATAGTTATATATATATTGTTATAATATATATATATTTATATTTTTTGAAGAAACTCCATACTATTTTCCAAAGCAGTTACACCATTTTACAATCTCACCAACAGTTCACAAAGGTTCCAATTTCTCCGCATCCTTGCCAACACTTGTTGTTTTGTCTTTTTGATAGTTAGCCATCCTAGTGTATGAGAGGTGATAGCTCATTGTGTGTGTTGTTTTTTGTTTGTTTGGTTTTTACTCATTGTGGTTTTGATTTGCATTTTTCCAAATGACTGGTGATGTTGAGCATCTTTTCATATGCTTATTAGCTGTTTGTTTATCATCTTTGGAAAAATGTCTGTTCAAGTCCTATGCCCATTTTTTAACTGAGTTATTTGATATTTTGTTGTTGAGTCTTAGGTGTTCTTTATATATTCTGGATATTTACCCTTTATCAGATATACTGTTTGCACATATTTTCTCATTTTCCTTTGTGCATCTTCTATTGATATTTTCTTTGTGGTTACCATAGGGATTACATAAGATATTTTATAGTTATAACAATCTATTTTAAACTGATAATTTCAATCAGATACAAAAATGCTACTTCTTTACATCCCCCCACACATACTTTATGTTATCAGTTATATTCATTATATATTTTTGTATTTTGTATGCACTAACATAGTTTTATAGTTGTTTTCATATGCTTTTATCTTTTAAATTGAATACCAGGATTTAAATTGATTTGTGCGCCACAGGATTCTGTATTTGTGTAAATATTTACCTTTACCAGAGAGCTTTATATTTTCATATGGTTTTGTGTTGCTGTCTAATGTCCTTTTGTTTCAACTTGAAGGACTCCCTTTAGCAATTCTTATGAGCCAGATCTAGTGGTGATGAACTCCCTCAAGCTTTTGTTTATCTGAGAAGATATTTATAGCTTCTTCATTTTGAAGGACAATTTTGGCAAATATAATATTCTTGGTTGGCAGTTTTTTCTCTTTCAACATTTTGAATAGCCTGTAATGTTTTTGCTGAGAAAATTCACTGACAACCTTATGTGAGCTCCCTTTTCCCTTGCTGCTTTCAAGATATTCTCTTTGTGTTTGACTTTTGACAGTTTGATTATAGTGTGTTCAGTGTAGCCTTTTTTGAGTTTGACTTAGTTCAAGCTCTTTTTTTCTGGAATTTGGATGTCCGGTTCCTTCCTCAGAATTGGGAAATTTTCAGCCATTATTTCTTCAAATAGCTCTCTGTACTTTTCTCTTTCTTCTCTTTCTGGGACTCCCATAATGTGTATATTAGTCTATTTTATCATATCCCATAGTCCCTTAGGATTTCCTCAATTTTTTTATGCTTTTTTATTTTTATTCCTTTGATGGTATAATTTCAAATGACCTGTCTTTGGGTTTGCTGATTCCTTCTTCTGCTTGATTAAGTCTGTTGTTGAACCCCTCTAGTGAAATTTTTCAACTCAGTTATCACATTCTTAATTCCAGAATTTCTGTTTGGTTTTTTTTTTTTATGGTTTCTATCTCATTGTTGATATTTTCATTCTGTTCATACACCATTTTCCTAATTTCATTTATTTGTCCATCTGTGCTCTCTTGTAGTACCTTGAGCTTCTTTAGGACAAATATTTTGAATCTTTTAGGTAATTCATAGATCCCCATTTCTTTAGGGTCAACTTCTGGAAATTTATTTTGTTCTTTTGAATGGGCCATGTTTCCCTGTGTCTTTGTGTGTCTTAATTTTTGCTGTTAACTTGTGCATTTGAAAAAACAGTACTTAGGTTTACAGAGAGTGTTTGTAGACAAGAGGAGGTCCTTCACAAGCTAGCATGGCTAGAAATTCTAGAGGCCTCTCGAAACTTTTCTGGGGATGCATCTTCCCTGGACTTGTGCATGTAATTGCTCAATTAGTGAGGTTTCCCTGTTTCTTTTTCAGGAGTTTATAATCTCTTGCTCCCTCTGGTGTCTGTCTGCAGTACTGAAGATTCTCTAGCGCTGCAGAGCTCTCTTTTGTTCTCAGTGGCCCTCACACATGCCAGGTATTCTGGCTCCCCGTCAGTGCTCTGAATCAGGTGAGACAGAAGCCAGTTCCTTGGGCTGTTTCACACACACACACACAAAAGGTGTAACACTAAATGTATATTACACTCTTCTCTTCCTCCTCACCCCAAAAGCCATGAGTTGGGCTTTTTCTCCCATTTGCACCAAACTGTGCTGTCTTGGGAGATGGGCTATCACAGTTGAAATGAAATGGCTTTTCGTATCCATTTCAGTGTGACTGGTCTTGGCTTTGAGTTTGCTTGGGTACTAAAATTTCTTAGCTGGTTTCTGGAAGTTCTCATACAGGCTCTTAGAACTGTATATTGTTGTTAAGTCTGTGTCTCTGTCAAGGAACAAGGTCTGGAGCTTCCTGTTCCACTATCTTGCTGATGTCACTCTATGGCTTACTTTTCTGTATTTTTAATATTTAAAATTTTTATTTCCTCTTATATGGTCTACATAGCGATTTTCCCCAACACTGACATAATTGTTCCTCCCGCATTAGTTGATAGTGTTTCCTTTAATACATATTAAGTTCTTCTATAGGAAATATTTAAGAAAATTTAAGAAAATCCATCCATTAAACAGGTTTTAATCAAATAATGATAACAATTTCTTCATCTTTCCTGTAGTTCTGTGTCTATTATTTCTATTTCCCACATTACTGAATTGGCCAGAAGTTCTTGAAAAGTGTGGACAATTGTGCATTTGAGCTAACAATGGTGAGCTTTAGGGTCAGGTAAGCCTGGTCTGAAAACCTGGCTTGACCATTTGCTAATAGTGTTACTCTAACCTCCCTAAAGTGGGAGGTAAGTGGCAAAATAATCCCTCTAAGCCTCATTTTATGAATTTGTAAAATGGAAATAATAGCAGCTCTTCCTGCAGTTTTTAATGAGGATCAATGAGCTACCTATGTACAACATGCAATATAATAAATATTTATTAATGATCCTCAATAAAAGAGGTATTGGGGCACATCCTTGTAGTATTCCTTATTTTAATAAGAATAAAAAATATGTTTCACCATTGACTATAACATTGAATGTAGACTTATATAATATTAACATTCTTCTGATCCTTAGTTTATCAATGAAATCCTTAATAGTTATTTGAACATCAAAGCCAAGAGAGAAAGCTCTGCAGGCTCCTTCCATGTGAAGAGGGAATTTGGCATTACTTTGTCTCCCCTTTCCTCCTACACCTCAGCCTTTATTAGTTTATTCTGCAGACTTACTTTACTATTATAAATATACCTTATCAAAAATGATTTTAGTTTTTTGTTTTCATATTTGTAAATATTTTTTATTAATGTTGGTATTTAAGTATAACTTGAAAAGGAAGACAATAGATCTTCGTGCTCCCTTTAATGTTGTGCTTTGGCACCTGATTACTCAAGTGATAGATTTTTTGAAACAGAGAATAAGCCAGCTAAATTTTAACGTGTTTTTCTAGGAAGACATAATTTTCAGGGGCCAGAAAAACACTGTTAGCTTCTTTTATGTTGATGTGCTTCTATTACTGTGTATATCGTTGTGAAGTAAATAATTGATAGAAATCATGTTTTTCTTTAAATTTTCTTTCTTTTCTCTGCCAACCAAATAGAATCCACTTCGTTTTTCAAGGTCACTCAGGAAAGATACAATGCTATTTACATAAGGTTAAGTGAATCCTAGAGTTTCAGACAGACTTTCTTCTTGATGAGAATATACAGTAGAATATGACTGAATGAGAAATTTTCCTATTCCTTTTTAGGAACTTTGTAGAAATTCTGATGAGCGTATTATAGAAAATGGATTTAGAAGGACTTCAGTGATTTCTGTCTGTTCTAAGCAGTTTGAAATAACACCCTAGGGCTTCCCTGGTGGTGCAGTGGTTGAGAGTCTGCCTGTCGATGCAGGGGACACGGGTTCGTGTCCCGGTCCGGGAAGATCCTACATGCTGCGGAGCGGCTGGGTCCCTGAGCCATGGCCGCTGAGCCTGTGCGTGCGGAGCCTGTGCGTGCGGAGCCTGTGCTCCGCGACGGGAGAGGCCACAACAGTGAGAGGCCCACATACCGCAAAAACAAAAACAAAAACAAAGTGAAATCACACCCTATATTTGGATTATGCTCTGTAGATGTATGAGAGCTATCTGCAATCTTTGTGTTAACCTGGGGTGGAAATTTTCATTTTTATACATAATTCATTTTTTTAACATCCTTATTGGAGTATAATTGCTTTACAATGGTATGTTAGTTTCTGATTTATAACAAACTGAATCAATTATACATATACATATATCCCCATATCTCTTCCCTCTTATGTATCCCTCCCTCCCACCCTCCCTATCCCACCCCTCTAGGTGGTCACAAAGCACCGAGCTGATCTCCCTGTGCTATGTGGCTGCTTCCCACTAGCTATCTATTTTATATTTGTTAGTGTATATATGTCCATGCCACTCACTAACTTTGTCCCAGCTTACCCTCCCCCCCCATATCCTCAAGTCCGTTCTCTAATAGGTCTGCGTATTTTTTAAAACTTTTTATTGGAGTATAATTGCTTTAAAATGGTGTCTTAGTTTCCCCATATCTCTTCCCTCTTGCCTCTCCCTCCCTCCCACCCTCCCTATCCCAACCCTCTAGGTGGTCACAAAGCACCGAGCTGACCTCCCTGTGCTATGTGGCTGCTTCCCACTAGCTATCTATTTTACGTTTGGTAGTGTATATATGTCCATGCCACTCTCTCACTTTGTTACAGCTTACCCTTCACCCTCCCCATATCCTCAAGTCCATTCTCTAGTAGGCCTGAGTCTTTATTCCTGTCTTACCCCTAGGTCCTTCATGACATTTTTTTTTCTTAATTTCCATATATATGTGTTAGCATACGGCATTTGTCTTTCTCCCTCTGACTTACTTCACTCTGTATGACAGACTCTAGGTCCATCCACCTCATTACAAATAGCTCAATTTAGTTTCTTTTTATGGCTGAGTAATATTCCATTCTATATATGTGCCACATTTTCTTTATCCATTCATCCGATGATGGACACTTAGGTTGCTTCCATGTCCTGGCTATTGTAAATAGAGCTGCAATGAACATTTTGGTACATGACTCTTTTTGAATTATGGTTTTCTCAGGGTATATGCCCAGTAGTGGGATTGCTGGGTCATATGGTGGTTCTGTTTGTAGTTTTCTAAGGAACCTCCATACTGTTCTTCATAGTGGCTGTACCAATTCACATTCCCACCAGCAGTGCAAGAGTGTTCCCTTTTCTCCACACCCTCTCCAGCATTTATTATTTCTAGAATTTTTGATGATGGCCATTCTGACTGGTGTGAGATGATAGCTCATTGAAGTTTTGATTTGCATTTCTCTGATGATTAATGATGCTGAGCATTCTTTCATGTGTTTGTTGGCAATCTGTATATATTCTTTGGAGAAATGTCTATTTAGGTCTTCTGCCCATTTTTGGTTTAGGTTGTTTTTTTCTTTGTTATTGAGCTGCATGAGCTGCTTATAAATTTTGGAGATTAATCTTTGTCAGTTGCTTTATTTGCAAATATTTTCTCCCATTCTGAGGGTTGTCTTTTGGTCTTGTGTATGGTTTCCTTTGCTGTGCAAAAGCTTTGAAGTTTCATTAGGTCCCATTTGTTTATTTTTGTTTTTATTTCCATTTCTCTAGGAGGTGGGTCAAAAAGGATCTTGCTGTGATTTATGTCATAGAGTGTTCTGCCTGTGTTTTCCTCTAATGTAAGGCCTTTAATCCATTTTGAGCTTCTTTTTGTCTATGGTGTTAGGGAGTGTTCTAATCTCATACTTTTACATGTACCTGTCCAGTTTTCCCAGCACCACTTATTGAAGAGGCTGTCCTTTCTCCACTGTACATTCCTGCCTCCTTTATGAAAGATAAGGTGACCATATGTGGGTGGGTTTATCTCTGTGCTTTCTATCCTGTTCCATTGATCTATATTTCTGTTTTTGTGCCAGTAACATACTGTCTTGATTACTGTAGCTTTGCAGTATAGTCTGAAGTCATGGAGCCTGTTTCTTCCAGCTCCGTTTTTCGTTATCAAGATTGCTTTGGCTATTCGGGGTCTTTTGTGTTTCCATACAAATTGTGAAATTTTTTGTTCTAGTTCTGTGAAAAATGCCAGTGGTAGTTTGATAGGGATTGCATTGAATCTGTAGATTGCTTTGGGTAGTATAGTCATTTTCACAATGTTGATTCTTCCAATCCAAGAACATGGTATATCTCTCCATCTATTTGTATCATCTTTAATTTCTTTCATCAGTGTCTTATAATTTTCTGCATACAAGCCCTTTGTCTCCTTAGGTAGGTTTATTCCTAGATATTTTATTCTTTTTGTTGCAGTGGTAAATGGGAGTGTTTTCTTAATTTCACTTTCAGATTTTTCATCATTAGTGTATAGGAATGCCAGAGATTTCTGTGCATTAATTTTGTATCCTGCTACTTTACCAAATTCATTGATTAGCTCTAGTAGTTTTCTGGTAGCATCTTTAGGATTCTCTATGTATAGTACCATGTCATCTACACACAGTGACAGCTTTACTTCTTCTTTTCCGATCTGGATTCCTTTTATTTCCTTTTCTTCTCTGATTGCTGTGGCTAAAACTTTCAAAACTATGTTGAATCATAGTGGTGAGAATGGGCAACCTTGTCTTGTTCCTGATCTTAGTGGAAATGGTTTCAGTTTTTCACCATTGAGGATGATGTTGGCTGGGTTTGGCATATATGGCCTTTATTATGTTGAGGAAAGTTCCCTCTATGCCTACTTTCTGTAGGGTTTTTATCATAAATGGGTGTTGAATTTTGTCAAAAGCTTTCTCTGCATCTATTGAGATGATCATATGGTTTTTCTCCTTCAGTTTGTTAATATGGTGTATCACGTTGATTGACTTGCGTATATTGAAGAATCCTTGCACTCCTGGAATAAACCCCACTTGATCATGGTGTATGATCCTTTTAATGTGCTGTTGGATTCTGTTTGCTAGTATTTTGTTGAGGATTTTTGCATCTATGTTCATCAGTGATACTGGCCTGTAGTTTTCTTTTTTTGTGATGTCTTTGTCTGGTTTTGGTATCAGGGTGATGGTGGCCTCGTAGAATGAGTTTGGGAGTGTTCCTCCCTCTGCTATATTTTGAAGAGTTTGAGAAGGATAGGTGTTAGCTCTTCTCTAAATGTTTCATAGATTTCACCTGTGAAGCCATCTGGTCTTGGGCTTTTGTTTGTTCGGAGATTTTTAATCACAGTTTCAATTTAAGTGCTTGTGATTGGTCTGTTCATATTTTCTATTTCTTCCTGATTCAGTCTTCGCAGGTTGTGCATTTCTAAGAATTTGTCCATTTCTTCCAGGTTGTCCATTTTATTGGCATAGTGTTGCTTGTAGTAATTGCTCATGATCTTTTGTATTTCTGCAGTGTCAGTTGTTACTTCTCCTTTTTCATTTCTAATTCTATTGATTTGAGTCTTCTCCCTTTTTTTCTTGATGAGTCTGGCTAATGGTTTATCAATTTTGTTTATCTTCTTAAAGAACCAGCTTTTAGTTTTATTGATCTTTGCTATTGTTTCCTTCATTTCCTTTTCATTTATTTCTGATCTGATCTTTATGATTTCTTTCCTTCTGCTAACTTTGGGGTTTTTTGTTCTTCTTTCTCTAATTGCTTTAGGTGCAAGGTTAGGTTGTTTACTTGAGATGTTTCCTGTTTCTTAAGGTAGGATTGTATTGCTATAAACTTCCCTCTTAGAACTGCTTTTGCTGCATCCCATAGGTTTTGGGTTGTCGTGTCTCCATTGTCATTTGTTTCTAGGTATTTTTTGATTTCCTCTTTGATTTCTTCAGTGATCACTTCATTATTAAGTAGTGTATTGTTTAGCCTCCATGTGTTTGTATTTTTTACAGATCTTTTCCTGTAATTAATATCTAGTCTCATAGCGTTGTGGTCGGAAAAGATACTTGATACAATTTCAATTTTCTTAAATTTACCAAGGCTTGATTTGTGACCCAAGATATGACCTATCCTGGAGAATGTTCCATGAGCTCTTGAGAAAAATGTGTATTCTGTTGTTTTTGGATGGAATGTCCTATAAATATCAATTAAGTCCATCTTGTTTAATGTATCATTTAAAGCTTGTGTTTCCTTATTTATTTTCATTTTGGATGATCTGTCCATTGGTGAAAGTGGGGTGTTAAAGTCCCCTACTATGAATGTGTTACTGTCGATTTCCCCTTTTATGGCTGTTACTATTTGCGTTCTGTATTGAGGTGCTCCTATGTTGGGTGCATAAATATTTACAATTGTTATATCTTCTTGGATCGATCCCTTGATCATTATGTAGTGTCCTTCTTTGTCTCTTCTAATAGTCTTTATTTTAAAGTCTGTTTTGTCTGATATGAGAATTGCTACTTCAGCTTTCTTTTGGTTTCCATTTTCATGGAATATCTTTTTCCATCCCCTTACTTTCAGTCTACGTGTCTCTAGGTCTGAAGTGGGTCTCTTGTAGACAGCATACATATGGGTCTTGTTTTTGTATCCATTCAGCCAGTATGTGTCTTTTGGTGGGAGCATTCAATCCATTTACATTTAAGGTAATTATTGATATGTATGTTCCTATTCCCATTTTCTTAATTGTTTTGGGTTTTTTATTGTAGGTCTTTTCCTTGTCTTTTGTTTCTTGCCTAGAGAAGTTCCTTTAGCATTTTTTGTAAAGCTGGTTTGGTGGTGCTGAACTCTCTCAGCTTTTGCTTGTCTGTAAATGTTTCAATTTCTCCATCAAATCTGAATGAGATCCCTGCTGGGTAGAGTAATCTTGGTTGTAGGTTTTTCTCCTTCATCACTTTAAATATGTCCTGCCAGTCCCTTCTGGCTTGCAGAGTTTCTGCTGAAAGATCAACAGTTAACCTTATGGGGATTCCCTTGTGTGTTAGTTTTTCCTTGCTGCTTTTAATATGTTTTCTTTGTATTTAATTTTTGACAGTTTGATTAATATGTGTCTTGGTGTGTTTCTCCTTGGATTTATCCTGTATGGGACTCTCTGTGCTTCCTGGACTTGATTAACTATTTCCTTTCCCATATTAGGGAAGTTTTCAACTATAATCTCTTCAAATATTTTCTCAGTCCCTTTCTTTTTCTCTTCTTGTGGAACCCTTATAATTCGAATGTTGTTGCGTTTAATATTGTCCCAGAGGTCTCTGAGACTGTCCTCAGTTCTTTTCATTCTTTTTTCTTTATTCTGCTCTGCAGTAGTTATTTCCATTCTTTTATCTTCCAGGTCACTTATACGTTCTTCTGCCTCAGTTATTTTGCTATTGATCCCATCTAGAGTATTTTTAATTTCATTTATTGTGTTGTTCATCATTGCTTCTTTCATCTTTAGTTCCTCTAGGTCCTTGTTAAATGTTTCTTGCATTTTGTCTATTCTATTTCCAAGAGTTTGGATCATCTTTACTGTCATTATTCTGAATTCTTTTTCAGGTAGACTGCCTATTTCCTCTTCATTTGTTAGGTCTGGTGGGTTTTTATCTTTCTCTTTCATCTGCTGTGTGTTTTTCTGTCTTCTCATTTTGCTTATCTTACTGAGTTTGGGGTCTCCTTTTTGCATCCTGCAGGTTCGTAGTTCCCATTGTTTTTGGTGTCTGTCCCCAATGGCTAAAGTTGGTTCAGTGGGTTGTGTAGGCTTTCTGGTGGAGGGGACTAGTGCCTGTGTTCTGGTGGATGAGGCTGGATATTGTCTTTCTGGTGGGCAGGTCCACATCTGGTGGTGTGTTTTGGGGTGTCTGTGGACTTATTATGATTTTAGGCAGCCTCTCTGCTAGTGGGTGGGATTGTATTCCTGTCTTGCTAGTTTTTTGGCATAGGGTGTCCAGCACTGTAGCTTGCTAATCGTTGAGTGAAGCTGGGTGCTGGTGTTGAGATGGAGATCTCTGGGAGATTTTTGCCGTTTGATATTATGTGGAGCTGGGAGGTCTCTTGTGGACCAGTGTCCTGAAGTTGGCTCTCCCACCTCAGAGGCACAGCACTGACTCCTGGCTGTAGCACCAAGAGCCTTTCATCCACATGGCTCAGAATAAAAGGGAGAAAAAGTAGAAAGAAAGGAAGAAAGAAAGAAAGAGGATAAAATAAAATAAAATAAAATAAAGATAAAATAAGGTTATTAAAATAAAAAATAATAAGAAAAAAAATTTTTTAAGAAAAAAAAAAACCGGGTGGATAGAACTCTAGGACAAATGGTGAAAGCAAAGCTATACAGACAAAATCTCAAACAGAAGCATACACATACACACTCACAAAAAGAGGAAAAGGGGAAAAAATAATAAGTCTTGTTTTAAAGTACACCTCCTCAATTTTGGATGATTCGTTGTCTATTCATGTATTCCACAGGTGCAGGGTACATCAAGTTGGTTGTGGAGCTTTAATACGCTGATTCTTAGGCTGCTGGGAGAGATTTCCCTTTCTCTTCTTTGGTCGCACAGCTCCCGGGGCTCAGCTTTGGATTTGTCCCCGCCTCTGCGTGTAGGTCGCTGGAGGGCGTCTGTTCTTCGCTCAGACAGGACGGGGTTAAAGGAGCAGCTGACTCAGGGGCTCTGGCTCACTCAGGCCGGGGGTAGGGAGGGGTGCGGATGTGGGGCGAGCCTGCGGCGGTAGAGGCTGGCGGAATGTTGCACCAGCCTGAGACGTGTCGTGCGTTCTCCCGGGGAAGTTGTCCCCGGATCCCGGGACCCTGGCAGTGGTGGGCTGCACAGGTTCCCCGGAAGGGAGGTGTGGATAGTGACCTGTGCTCGCACACAGGCTTCTTGGTGGCGGCAGCAGCAGCCTTAGCGTCTCATGCCTGTCTCTGGGGTCCGTACTGATCGCCGCGGCTCGCGCCCGTCTCTGGAGCTCCTTTAAGCAGCGCTCTTTATCCCCTCTCCTCACGCACCAGGCGACGAAGAGGCAAGAAAATATCTCTTGCCTCTTCGGCAGGTCCAAACTTTTCCCGGGCTCCCTCCCGGCTAGCCATGGCGCTCTAGCCCCCTGCATGTTGTGTTCACACCACCAACCCCAGTCCTCTCCCTGGGATCTGACCTCCGAAGCCCGAGCCTCAGCTTCCAGCCCCGCCCACCCCGGCGGGTGAGCAGACAAGCCCCTTGGGCTGGTGAGTGCTGGTCGGCACCGATCCTCTGTGCAGGAATCTCCATGCTTTGCCCTCCACACCCCTGTTGCTGTGCTCTCCTCAGTAGCTCTGAAGCTTCCCCCCTCCGCCACCCGCAGTCTCCGCCCGCGAAGGGGCTTCCTAATGTTTGGACACCTTTCCTCCTTCACGGCTCCCTCCCACTGGTGCAGGTCACGTCCCTATCCTTTTGTCTCTGTTTTTCCTTTTTTCTTTTGCCCTACCCAGGTACGTGGGGAGTTTCTTGCCTTTTGGGAGGTCTGAGGTCTTCTGCCAGTGTTCAGTAGGTGTTCTGTAGGAGTTGTTCCACGTGTAGATGTATTTCTGGTGTATCTGTGGGGAGGAAGGTGATCTCCGCGTCTTACTCTTCCTCCATCTTCCTCTGCTCAGAATGCTCTTTTCTGAATTAAAAGAACTTAGGTATTTACATTTATTGCCTTGACTTGTGAGTTTCCTAAAAGATTATTTGAGTGAGCTTAGCATTGGATTTTAAGATAAAAAGATATATATATATGTATATATATAAAATGAGTAATGAGATAAGGGGATAATATTTAGCATAAGGCTGAGGAATTTTAAGGCAGATTTTCAATTATTGCTTTAGTATATTGTGAACAATTCATTGAGACATAGCACAATTTATGTATATATATATACACACACACACACACGTACAATGTCTACGATATATGTATATACATACACATAATGTCTATCATTGTATATAGTTCTTTTAGATTCTGAATATAATCTTCAATTCATTTCAATATAACCTATTAAATTTTACCCTAGTTCTTAAAGAGTTGGTTCAATTTTCAAAAATTGTCTTGTTTACAAATTCAGGCCCAGGGAAACTACTTTTTCAGAGTAAATTAGGAAACTAATTAGACAGCAGCAAGGATCATAACATTGGAAGTTATAAAAACTAATCTTCAGTTTACTCTGTCTTCTTCCTGAAAATTCATGCAGTATTTAACATGCTAACTTCTACAATGCTCTGCACAGAACAGGTACTCTGGAGCACTGAGTGCCTGAAATCTTTTATTAGTTTTTTAAAAAATTAGGTGAAAATGCTTATCATAATGAATCTATATTTGAAAGAAGTTTCAAACATGGAAATAGACCAAAGCAATCTGAGTGGCTCAAATCCTGAAATTTTAAAAGAAATTCCTTGTATGGGCTGCAGCCTCTACCTAACTTACATTAGTAGTTACAAACAGAACATTACTAGTAATACCAATATCTAATACTATTTCTCCATTTCCTGATTTCTTACAGTTGAGAAAATGGAGTCAAGTTTGTCTGTTTTCTTCATTCACGCCTTCAGCAAGGTTTATTTTGCATGTGTTTTTTGTTTTAAACATCTTTATTGGAGTATAATTGCTTTACAATGGTGTGTCAGTTTCTGCTTTATAACAAAGTGAATCAGCTATACATATACATTGTCCCAGGAACTGGCTGAGTACTGGAGGTACAGTAGTTGTTATGGCATGCTCCTCTCCTTCTAGATGTGTCCAGGCTAACAAATGGAATGACACAGGAATTGATCATTTCACTACAACTGGAAGGCTGAAAGCTGACTTGGGGTCATAAATAAAAAGGCAGAATTTATTTGTATTCATTGTCTTGGATAATATTTTCAACATGAGTGTGTTAAAGGAGGTCATTGAGAGAACTTGACCACCAGTTGACCTGTGAGCTGGACCCAGGTAATCAGAAGCTGCTCACCCCCTCCCTGGTCCATGGAATGTTCTGCCTACCATTCTCCTAGTAGGAGCAGTTTTCAAAGATGCAGGCTTGAGAGAACAATGTGTTGTTGAGATCATCTGGACAGTATACATATCTGAACCCAGTTAAGGCCTCTATATAACCTTTTCAGATTCTGGCAGCACGTGCCGAGATCTAGTTGCCTTGCAGCCGCCCAAGACAAACCTGTATGTAAGTTCCCTTCCTTATTAATTCTGTCACCTACTGATCTGGAGTGGCCTGCCTCTTTCTTTGGCCTCTCCTTGCCCTCGTGTACAGGGGCCAGGTTCAGATTTCACCTGGGAAGCTCCTGAGGTTTCAAACCAATAGCGTGTAGGGTGAGAAGAGAAATGGTTGAGGATAGCTCGTTGGAGAGTGTCTAGATTCAAGAGACAGTTAACAGGGGATCCATCAACGAGACTAAACAGAACTGATTGGAGAAGTAGACAGGACCCAAAAAGAAGTGCCTGATTCACGAGGTAGTCATACCACTTAGTTTGCCTGAGACAGTCCTAGTTTTCTCCTTTGGTTGATGTCACTTCTGGCTAGCACCCTCTTTCACTCACAAAAGTGTTCATCCTACTGATGCACTCCTAAAGAGCCCTAAGTCCTCTGTTACAGTTCTTCATCACACATTGGTGAAGACCTATTATATTTATCTTTCTCCCCACATGAATAATGAGTACTTAAGGAAAAAGGAGGTGTCTAATTCATCTGTATTTCTAGCACCCCACACACATTTTCAAGGTAGTAGATGCTCAATGAATATCTAATTAAGGAATTACCCAGAAAAGAATGATGTTATAATTAAGATAATTTGAACTCAAAGAGTAGAGATATGATTATATATATAATACAGCACTAGCTGTAACAAGGAGACTCCAAATTTTAGTGCCTTTCCACAATGGAAAATTATTTGTGGCTCATGTGGCCCAAATTAAGCATTCAAGTGGCTCTCCTCTGAACAGTGACTTAGAAACCATGGTATCTCCCATCTTTTGTCTTCACCATCTTCAGTATCCAGTAAGGAATTCCAGAGGGGGAGAGAAATGAGGGATTGTACTCACAGTTTTTATGGGACAGCTGTGAAAATGGCACATTTCCTTAGCCTGTAATCCTTTGCATATAAGGGAATGCCATTGATGTACCTATATCTACCTGCAAGGGAATCTGGAAATGTGGTCTAGCTGGTGCTCAGAAAGAAACATTTTCTGCTACAACGCCAATGTATAGTCACATATATTTTAAAATAATTTCTCTATAGAAAATTTCATATATATGTGTAAAATATTTATACATATATATGAAACAAATATCAAAAACCCGAGATTATCAACAGCACAGCAATTTATTTATCACCAGTTATATGTATGTCCCTGCACTAAAGGCCTTAAGTGGCTTGCAATCTATTTTGGGAGGGGAAAAAAAGAGAACAAAGAAACTAATTAACTATCCTTCATGGAGACTGAAGAAAACAGCAATAATAATGATTCCAGCAACAACAACAACAACATATTTAACACTCACACATTTGTTGTAACTCTTAATCATTGAGGGATTCCTTTCTTTAGTATGTATTTCAGGGAGGCACTTGTCCTAACAGTGAAAACAATTACTTTCAAGTTATTTTTCTGTCAACTATTCCAAGTAAGTTGGTTAGTTACCAAAGAGAATTTTGTTTTATTACAAATTAACAGGTTTGCATTAAACTCATTCAAATATTTTAGTGTCTTTTTTCTTTGGATATTTCATATCTTGAAGCTGAATGTGAGATATTTTTGAGTCCCATCAATAGCAAGTTCAATGTAGTTTCATTTTTTTATTCTGACTTTTATTGTACTTTTAAACTCAAAATAGTACAAATTTATAGGGAGTATAGAAACTAGTAATAAACAACAATGTGAAAATCACCACCAACACCATCACCTAGAGAAAGCCATTTTAGAGAACTGGGATATATATCTTTCTAAAATTTTTCTATAAATATAATATGTTTTGGTGTTTGTTTTTGTTTTAGTGTTGTTTTACAAAAATTAGATCACATTGTAATCTGTTTTTCCCACTCGGCATTATGTCATGAACATAATCACATATTCTTCTGCATTATTTTAACAGCCTCATAGTATTTCATAATATGATGTATCAAAATTTATTAAGCCAATCCCTCAGTACAATAATTAGATTATATCTGGTTATTCTTTATCATAAATAAGCTGCAGTGAACATCTTTTTGTTATTGAGTCTTTGCCAGACCATCTTATTGGACCATGTCTAAAATGTCAAAACCATTAGTTCCCAAATTTAAGCATACATAAGAACCATAGTGGAGACTTACTCAGACTCCCAGGCCCTAATAATAGAGATTCTGATTAGGCAGATCTGGAATAGGGCCTGGGGGTCTGAATTTTAGCAAGTACCTTCTGCGATTCTCACACAGGAAGTTTGAGCATCACTTTTTTGAGAAATAACAGCTTAGAGATGCTATAAATACTGTCTTTTCCCTCGACCCTTGTAAAAATGTCATTTTCCTACAATAACATGAAATACATATTGTCCTGGTGATCATTTTTACATTTCTTTCCAAAATAAGGCCATTTAACCTATCACCTGCTACCGGGTAAAGTTTTGTTTCTTCTTGAAATATCATTGATACACATTGATCTGGAATTTTTTAAAAGCCACTTGTTATGCTGTTTTTGAATGGAATGTTAGGATATAGACATCTATAGTTTTATCATTTTTATTATCAAGATAAAAATGCTACACTTTATTTTTAATAGAGGTTGTTCTCCCAGAAGTTACCTCTTGAGGTGGTTTTATCTAAAAGAGAATGTCAAAAACCTTAAGTCTTTTATCACATGACCTGGGTTATAGAAAGCATTCCTTCAGTTACAATGCTATCTTTATAAAAAGATATTAACATTCAGTGTTTAGCTCTGCTAGACTCATCTTTTTTTCTTCTTTTCCACGTTTGTCCCAGAGAAGGATGTCTACACATTTAAGTCATTCATTAACTTCTCTTGAGAAATACGTGAGGCGAATCATGACCTGTTAGCAGTCCCAGAGTGTGGCTGTAGTTTGCAATTCTGTCCTTAAACGAACACACAGAACTTTGTAAGCACATAGAGGCTTACTTTCTCAAACTAAAAGCTAAGAATGGTACATGTGCACACGTTTTCCCTTTATTATATATATTTGCCATCTCACTAAGCACTGATTTTACCACTGGCTATTATAAAATCTGAGTATTTCAGAGCTGAAAGTAGCCTTAAGGTTCATTTTGTACAAGCTCTTGATTGTATGACTAAGGAAACTAAAGTCCAGAAGGGTAAAATGACTCAACACCACATAAGTAATTAGTGGCAGAGTCAGGCCTAGATCTCTGTCTCCTGACTTAATCAACAAGGATTCTCAACTAATTTCCACTGTTTATATAGGGCTCAATTCTGTTCATTCTTTTAAAAATGTGAGGCATATTAAATTACGGTCAATTACTGTGTGTTCAATTCTTTTCTGGAAGTATGCACCTTGCCAGGGACCATACTTGTTAGAGGTAGTACAGAGTAGCTATTAGTTTCAGGTTTAACTAAAATAGATTTGGGTTTGGATTTTGACTTGTAGGGTGATCAATCATCCTAGTTTGCTTGGGATTGGTGGGTTCTCCTGAACATGGGACTTGCAGTCCTAAAAGCAGAAAGGCCCAGGCAAACAGGAATGTTGGTTACCCTACTAACCACGTGGCTGTGTGACCAGGGCATGTGATGATAAAGGTCTCTGTTTCTTTATGTGTGAAATGGGAAAAGCAATAGAACCTAACCCAGAGGACTTAAGTGAAAATTAAATGAGGTGATATATGAAAAGCACAGCACTCACTAAGTAAACCCAGCACTTGATAAGGACTCAATAAATATTAGTCATTATTATTAAAAATATTTTCTAGTTTTTTTGAGATATAATTGACATACAGCAGTGTATACGTTTACTGTATACAGCATAATGATTTGACTTAAAAATATTGTAAAATAATGACCACAGGTTTAGTTAACATTCATCATCTTGTGTAGATACAAAAAAAAGAAAAAAATACTTTTTTCCTTGTGATGAGAACTCTCAGGCTTTACTCTCTTAATAACTCTCGTATATACCATCCAGCCATGTCAGCTGTAGTCGTCACGCTATACATTACATCCCTAGTACTTATTTATTTTATAACTGGAAGCTTGTACCTTTTGACCGCTTTCATTCAATTTCCCCTCCCCCACGCCCACTTCTGGTAACCACAAAGCTGATCTGATGAGTTTGGGTTTTTTTCTTTAGATTCCATGTATAAGTGTGCTCATACAGGGTTTATTTTTCTCTGTCTGACTTACTTCACTTAGCATAATGCCCTCAAGATCCATGCATGTTGTCTCAAGTGGCAGGATGCCCTGCTTTTTAAAGCCACTATTATTACTAATGTTGTTTTACAAAGCAAGTAGATTCCTCAAAGCACAGATTCTCAGAATCTAGATCTTCATATCTAGGACCTGAAATAAATAAACTTTGCGTTTAGCTTTGACGTCTTCTTTACCTTCCGGGTGCCTTCTTTTTTGTTTCTATTTATCTATGAAATTAGACAATAAAACCCAAGGCTGAATAGAAGCCACCATTGGATGTCCTTTCACATTTTTCAAGCTATAAATCAGAAAAAGACAAATTTTCTGTTTTTGGAAAAAAAATATGGATGAATGAAGTATCAAAGGCAGTATAGTGCTATGAAAAGATAAAGGGAATTAGCCTGGATTATAATAATAATAGCTGCCATTTTGTTGAGTGCAAACTGTGGGCCATCTATTAGTACTTCATACACTTTGTATCTCTGATCCAGACAATGACCCTGAGAAGTAAATATTATTATTATCCTCAGTGTTCAAGTGGAGAACCAATCTCAGTGAGCCTAAGTTACTTGCCCAAAGATGGTAGTATAGTAAGAAGTACAACAAAGGTTCTAAACTAGGTCTGGACTCTGCAAAGTCAATGCGCTTTTAACTTATAGCCAACAGGCTAATTTTGGAGAAAGTACTTTGCCTCTCTGGGCTAGTTTCTTCACTTGTACAACTCAGAAGGAAAGGAAATTGCCATGATTGCTTATCACATAACAGGTAATGAGCTATGCACATTACATTCATGATCTCATTTAATTCTTGTGGGTAAATATTATTTCCATTTTTGTGTGTTTGGGGGGAGGGGGAATGGGTGGGTCATCCTCCATCCTGACAGGGAGTCACCCTTACCAATGGAAAGGTTTTTTAGGAAAGGGCAACTCCTACTTAGTTTCCAGAGCCCTTCCTTTCCATGTCTCAGGAGATAACCACTTCAAACAATATGCCAAAGAGACACAGTTGAGGGTGGCCAATTCTGCTCCCCTACACACTGGTCCATGGGAGAGACCCTGCCTGGCCACTCACCCAAAGAACAGAGTCACTCACCGAAGCCCTCCCTGAAACACCACCTTTGGCTCCTAAAGAAGAAACAGGGTGTGGAGGATAGTGGTTTGGGACTTCAGAGGGGAGAAAGGCCACTCACACGGAGATAGAAAAGCAAAGGTTTGGCCAACAAATGTGTGCTGCAGAGACGATGGATCTATTTCCATTTTTATGGTAAAGAACAGAAAACTTAGATTAAGCAACACTCTATAAACACAACTGGTAAAGTGGCAATGCAAGGATTCTAAAACTCATTGTGTTATCTGATAACATTTGGTGGTTCTATCATTCTGTGTATATGGATATAATAAACGTTGCCAGACTAGACTTTCCAACCACTTGGAAATAATTATTACTTATGTAGCAGTATATTTTTTCAACTAGAGTCAAAATATTAAATTTTCTATTCGCAAAATTCAGCTGTGATTTAAATATATTTCTACTTGGTACTCAGATGTTCATGTCTTTTTTTTCATTCCCCTCACAAAGTCTTATCATAAAACTTTGTAAAGAATATCTGAGTAACATGTGACATATGAAAATATGTTACAAATATGGTTCTAATTATGAAGAAAAATAATAGGACTCATTTTCTTCCTCTTTCTTCATGTATTTATGGGTATGTAATATGTCAAGAGATATATATATATATATACACATATACATATATACACACATATATATATGAAATTTCCACAATTCATTTCATATTTGGTAGAAAAATGTTTTGATTTACCCTTGATTTCATAGAATTCATGCACAAAACCCATAAATTCTAAGATTATTGGAAATGTCAGTTAATTGTTAACAACCAAGCCATATCTGAATATACTGGTGAACAACTTTACTATTTTTAAAATAACTCGAGATTTCAGTTATTAGTTGTAGTCTTTTCACCAAATATTTTTCTGTTAATATCATTGCTTTCTAGTTAGCATTTTTCACGTATAATTTTCCCTCAATTTCTTTCTCCAAAAGTGTAAAGCCATCATGTACTGATAAATCATGGGACTTTTGTTGATTCCTGAACTTTCTTGAACTTTTGTTTTAGGCCTCTGAGGAAACACTGCATTCCACTAATGAAGAGGAAGACCCTTTGCGAGGAATGGAACCCTATCTTGTACGGAGACTCTCTTGCCGCAGTGTCCAGCTTCCCCCTCTCGCCTTCAGACAGTTGGAACAAGCTGACTTGAAAAGTGAATCGGAGAATACTCAAAGGCCGACCAGCCTCCCCCTGAAGATTCTACCCCTGATTGCTATCACTTCCGCAGACTCCAGTGGGTGAGTGACCTTGGCGACATTCCCCCATTTTGTATTTTAGATGGTGATGGTTATCTGTGATCTTTTGAGTTTTGTGGCTCATTGCTTGATTTGAGCAGAAGGAAAATGGGGTTTCTAGAGCCAAAAGAAAGAAGGGTGATTCTTTTTTCTCAGGTAATGTTGCAATCTCTGAAGGAGGAGATGTTTTAGTGAAATTATTTTACAAGGAGGACTTGAAAAGGTATTGATGAATGATAATGAGTATCTGAAGAAGGGGACTTGGACTTGGAAATTGATATTGGTCATAGGTAATTTAATAGAAAATTTCTTAACAAATGAGAACTAATGGACAAATTACCATGTAGGCATACATATCTGGAAATGGTAGGCAATGTTTGTCGATGCAAAGCAAATTTGGAATCAAGAATAGATTGTACTATAATTAGAATTAAAGGAAATATGCAGTTATAGTCATGAGCCTAGTAATTTGGCCTTTGACATTTTCAGGTGTTGCTTACCAGAATACTGTTTCAGTTCCCAGCACAAGGCAGTTTTATTCTGCATTAGTATGTATAGAAGAATCAGATGCAATGAGGCCTCCAATTACAAATGTAATATTTCTAGTTCCTACTTTGCAGAGTATTTATGTTTTTATTCTTTTTCTACTGTTTACAATGGAGTTTTTACTCTTTAATAGCAATTCACCAGATAAAATATTGTCAAAGAAAGTGAGGATAGTGGGCACATCTGTTATTTGTTTTTTTGGGCAGCTCAGCTGCATTTTAAGAAGAGAGGAGGAAACCAGTGGAACATAGACAGTCTCTTGAGCATTTACTAGGATTACAAGAACAGAGCAATTTGTTATGCTGAAAATGTGATGCTCCCTCATTCTCTGCCAAGTTCAAGGCATGTATGTCTAGAGGTATCTTTTGGATTTTCCTAAAAGTTGTTAGAAAAGTTGTGGTCAGAAAAAATTTCAGCAGTAACTGTCATCTAAGATATTGAATTTAGCTGTTTGAATTGTTAAAGACCAGTTCAAAGCACCTATGTTATTAAAAGTTACGAGGAAACCACTACTAGGTAAATAAGAAGACAACAAATTCTTACTTTGAAGCGATGGAAAGAGGAATTACGTATGTGATGTGTTTGGGTTGTTTGTTTTTTTTTTTTCCTTGGGATGAACCATGTATATAAATAAAACTGTACACCTGTTGATCAGACACACTAAATCAGTTGGGAATTTTATATGGCAGTTTGATCTGAGCATGCTTTGAAAAATACTGTCTCAGAAATCCAATTTCCCCTTGTCGGCGTCAACACCACTTCATCTGTGTAGAGAACAGGATTCACTGCCAGGTGTGTCAGAGGTCACCAAGTCCACCCCTATGTTGATTAATTTGCTAGGAGAGCCCAGAATTCAGTAAATGGTTGTATTCATGACTGGGATTTATTACAGAAGAAGAATGCAAAGCAAAATCAGCAAAGAGAAAGGCACATGGGGTAAAATCTGGAGGAAACCAGATACAAAAGCATCCAAGAGTTCCTTCTCCCAGTAGAGTCAGACAGGATGCACTTAATTCCTCCAGTAATGAGTTGTGACAACACATGTGAAGTGTGTTCACTAGGGAAGCCTTCTACCAGGGAAGCCTATTAAAAACTCAGTGTGTGTATGAGGTATTTAAGAGTCAAACTTACAGAAACAGAGTAGAGTGGAGGTTGCCAGGGGCTGGGGGTAGGGGAAATGGGGAATTGCTATTCAGTGGGCATATAGTTTCAATTACAAAATGAATAAGCTCCCGAGATCTGCTGTACAGCATTGTGGCTATAGTTGAAAAGACTGTATTATGCACTTAAAATTTGGTCAGGAGAGTAGATCTCATGTTCAGTGTTCTTACCACAATAAAAAAAAATAAAAATAAAAGATAGATTCAGTGCCCAGAATTTTTATTGGGGGGTGGTCACTGGGGCACCCTCTTCGTAGCGTGTGCCTAAATTCCAGATTCCCAGAAGGAAATCAGTTGTTCAGCATAAACCACATTTTTTACACAACCAGTTTAGGCAGTTGGCCACTCTTACCAGTTAGGGAACGGTGGGAACCCTCCTGAAATCCAAGTTCACAGATGCCAGCTAAGGGCTCACCTTTCCAACAGGCTTTTCTAATGATAACAGTTGCAGGCCTAGTATAAACGCTTTTCTGCACAGCAGGTTTATCTTACAATCATTATCTTGCTTTCTCTACCTTTGAGGAAGAAGGGATTATAGTTGTAATTAAAATTAAAATGAACTAATTTAAGCCTGTGTTGTATTCAATTAACTTTGGTACCTCAAAAAATTTGGTGGCTAAACATGATTTCTTTTTCAAAGCTGGTGTTATATCATGTGCCCTTAGAAGAAACTGATGCAGTATATTTAATATGCCTCTGTGTAGTTAGGCAATGCATATAATTAAAAATCTCATGTAAAAGCTAAGCTTATTTAATTAAATTTGAATGTGTTGCTAAAAGCGAATAGCCTCCGAGTGCCAAAGAACTTAGAGGTTCAGAATTGTCTGTATGATAGTACTTAACTTGGTTCAGAATTTGTTTCCTTTTTAATCAAGGATCTAAGACTCAAGTATAAGCAAAACAGTGCTTACCATTTACAAATTTATTCAATATCTTGGAGGAAAGAATTTGTCTTTTAGAGAGATGAAACAAGAGTGACTTGTCTGTATCAGAAGGCAGCCAGGAGAAACCATGGATGAGAGTGGCAGAAACAAAGACTAAGGATGTCCTAAAGGGATTCCTATTATCTTTTGAAGCAAAAATAACCTAGTGGCAGGGCAGGAATAGAGACGCAGACATAGAGAATGAGAGGCTGGGACGAAGTGAGAGAGTAGCGTTGACATATATACACTACCAACTGTAAAATAGATAGCTAGTGGGAAGCTGCTGTATAGAACAGGAAGATCAGCTCAGTGCTTTGTGATGACCTAGAGGGGTGGGAGAGGGAGGGTGGGAGGGGGGCTTAAGAGGGAGGGGATATATAGCTGATTCACCTTGTTGTACAGCAGAAACTAACACAACATTGTAAAGCAATTATACTCCAATAAGGATGTAAAAAAGAAAAGAAAGAAAGAAATAATGAATCAAGTGAATAAATAATTGATCATTTGGTCTAAAAAATATATATTTGTCAACTGAGTATCTGAGAAATGTAAAAATCAGAAGTATAATTTTCTGGACTATCTAAGCTTTGGAAGGTAAGCAAATGGTAAAGTTAGGGATGACATTCCATAGCTATTCCAGTTAACCAAGAATACAAGGTTCCTTCACAGCTATCAGAAAGGGCTAATGGGTAATTTAGACTATTTTAGCTAGGTTTTCTACAGCCCCATTTCCCATCATTAAAGGTTAGTTGGCAATTGTGAATCTCTGATGAGAAAGAAGACTTTTCATGCCCTTTGGATTTATTTATTTATTTTTGCTCTTTCTTCTGGGATATCAGCACATCAGACACTTGCTCTGTCGAGTATTACACAGTGGGTCTAGAGACTTGTGCTACCCCTTTAGAAAGCCATGATGTGGTTTCTTAAGGGAATGTTGGTGGGCAAAAATGAATGTCATGTATGGCAGCTATTAACTTCCTCATGAAGTGCCTGGGTCAAGAGCCTGAGTTCAAGAGGACTTTTTAAAATTAATACTTTCACAATTCTACTTGGATTTGTTTTAACCAGGCAATATGAATGTGTTCAAATGTCCACTATTTAACAATTCTCTTTGAGTATGCCTAAGGTGTTAGCTTGTGTGTGTTGTGATTTAGCAACATTTTGAAACTTTCAGTGATCACAAAACAGAATTGTAAGGCCCGGGATGCCCAGAACCTTGAATTCACCCACCAGTTAGTTTTCCATATAGGATAGGATAGGATGATGCAGGCTTCGTGGCTGTTTATTGACTCTTACTGAAGTAAGAGAGACATCTATTAATGTCTTGAAATATTATGAACTTGGCAAGAACTTGGAATGTCATAGGTTTCTATATTTCTATCCTAAACAGTTTTCTATCCATTTACTTTCTTAAAAACTTTTTATATATGTATAATTTACATGCAGTAAAATACATAAATCTTAAGTATGCATCTGGATAAATTTTATATATTTGTATACTCATGTAATCACCATGTAATTTCCTATCTTCTGTCACTAAAGATTAGTTTTCCCTCTTCTTAGACATCATATAAATGGGATCATATAGTAAATACTCTTTGTGTATGGCTTCTATCACTCAAAATGTTTTTTGATATTTATAGTGTTGGTGTATGTATCAATAGTTCGTTCTTTTTTATTGTGGTGTAGTATTCCATTGTATGAATATAACATAATTTATCTATGCGCTTTCATTGGTGGCCATTTGGGGTATTTCTAGTTTGGAACTATTATAAATAAAGTTGCTACGCACAGTTTTATACAAGTCTTTTTGTGGACATATGCAATTATTTCTCTTGGTTATATTCCTAGGGCTACAATTTCTGAGTTGTAGGTAAGCATATATTTATTTTTACTACTGTCCAACAATTTTACAAAGTGATGTACTATTTTATCCTCCCACTAGCAATGCGTGGTAGTTCCAGTTGTTCTGCATCCTTATCAACACTTAGTATTCTCAGTCCTTTCATTTTAGCCATTCTAGTGAATGTGTAGCAGTATCTTACTATGGTTTTAATTTACATTACTCTGATGAGTAGAAATATTGTTTACCTTCTAATATGCTTATTGGCTATCTGGATATCTTCTTTTATGCTATGCCTATTTAAATATTTATCCAGTTTTTTTTAACTTATTGATTTCTGGGTGGTGTTTCTGTATTCTAAACATGAGTCTTTTGTTTGTATTGTAAATGAATATTTTCTCTCACATCACGGCTTGAATTTTATTTTCTGTTTACTTTTAATATGGTGGTAATATTAAGAACCTCTGAAATGTGTGTGTGTAGGGAAAAGTGTCACAGTGAACGGTCAGGGAAACAAGGATAAGTGAGATGGCAGTGGAATTAGGCTGGAGAAAAGAGAAATGAGGATGGGCAGATAACAGGGAAAAACAGTGAAAAGGAAAAGAGTGAAGTTTGCAGGGTGGAGAAGGAAATGGAAAGGGGGAAATGGAGGCAGCTTGCTAAGGACAAAGGAGGTAACAAGGATGACACTTAACCTGCAGGGCAATTGTCCTGAGAGAAAAGAACAGTTGATCCCTTGAATATTGAATGGTGGCAAATAGGACATCCAAGCATTAAGGGGGCAGACAGAAAAGTTGAGAATGAAAAGACAGTGTCATGGTAGACAGTGGCAGAGTAGTAAGTGGTTTAGAGTGGGGACTCCAGATCAGGTGGTCTGAATTTGAGTCTTGCATGCATCACCACTTACGAGCTATCTGACTTTGGGAAAGTTCCTTACCACTCCAAGTTTCTAATTTCTAAAGGGCAAAAATAAAAATAATGAGAGTACCTACCTCATGGTTTTATTGTGAAGATAAAATACTTGGTACTCTTTTGGCATGTTATAGCTACTTACTGTATAACCACTACTGCTACTGCTACACTTATTTGCAAAAATATTGGAGCAAATCCTGTTTGTTTTTATCAGTTTCCTTGTTAGAATTGGCCTCAAAGATCCTCTATTAATAACTCTTGGGGTAAAGATGGGTGTTCTAGCAGATTTAGGAGGCAACCAGAAATTTGTTCCTGGTTCAGAAAGTTAAGATTGTTATGGACCTGTCACATTTGTGTTAAGAAGTCTAGGTCTTGCTTTTGGCATCAATCCACAGACATGCCCTGCTTTCAAAGATTATTCAGTTATGTTTGGAATGAGATCAGAGGTCCTCTTCATTCCTTACTTCCTCCTTGTTTCACTTCTATAATAACCCTTGCTGACTTCAACATAGTTACCTGGTCAGAATTCTCTGGAGGAATTAGGAGCTCCCCTTGGCGTCAACTCTGGCACTGGCTTACTTTCCCTGGGTAATCCATGGACCCCCCAGATACTCTGAGGAGGGTTTAGCTTGCCACACATGGAACGCTTCTTGCACACAAGTAGGAGATTGTGGCAGCAGAGGGAGGGTAACAGGAGATAGTGCTAAATCTCTCTACCTGTGTTTTAGAGATAGTGCTAAATCTTTCTACCTGTGTTCTACTGCTGCATCAGCTATAATAAAATAAAAGCCAAGGAGTAAGTTGTCCCCTTGTGACAGGATGACACAGCTCTGGATGGATGTATATTCAGGGATACATGTGGGTGGAGAATATTACAAACACTTTCTCATCACTAGTGCCCCATTACCTGTCTGGAGAAGTACACTGTGTGCATTTGTATTACTATGTCCTATGAAAAAAAGAAAATGAAAAGAAGTTAAAGGAAGAAATGGTCACTTGGGGAAAAAAATCAACTCCCCAACATAGGAGGAAGGATTACTTTAGTCAAATAAGGCTTCATATTATAAGGATCTTCCAGAAATATTTCCTTGAGTTATGTGCCATTCACAGAGGAGCTGGTCCCAGATGCCAGTTAGACTTTGAATTCTTTGATCAGCTGCCCATCATCTAATGTTCTTGAGTACACACAGTGCCTTAGTGTGAACATAAAAAAGCTAATTTTCAACATTTTGTTACTGAATCAAAATCCAAACAAAATAAAATGAAGAGGAAACAGAAGCTTGGTTAAAACAGACATTTGACTTTTCAAATTTCATCCTTTTAACTTAAGAAGGCATTGACAGTGGGCATTTCAGATTTGAAGTATTGTGGATATAAGGATTTATGAAGCTAAAGAGTTATATTTCATGGTGAACCCGTGAGACTTGCACCTTCGTATTGGATATGTGCTCAAGTTTCAAGATATTTATCTGATAAGTTCTGGCTGAAAGCGATGTGGCAGATCTATAACCCAGTAGGCAAAGATTTCTAAAATTGAAAATGAGCACACATGACTGTGATTATAAAATATCCTTTCAGAAATACGGCGTTCTTGAGCTGGATTTGGTTTTAAAAGTAATCATTGCAGAGTAATAAGGAGGCAATGTTTGCAATAATCGTAAAGATACATGCTATATAAAAAAATAATAAAACAACTGGATTCCTTTGTCTTTGATTTTTTTAAATGCAATTTATTTGTATAGTGTTTGTCAAAACTTCTCGGAATATCCACAGAACATCACAAGACTCATTTCTATAGCATTTACTCTTATTTAATTGAATCAAGTTTTACTTTGCTTTGAAACTTTTGAGTTTCAAGATTGACATAGACTCTAAGAGTGATGGAACACTTTGCTATGTAATATCTTGGTAAATGACATCTTGAATCTAATCTAAGATAAACAACTAAATAATGCTGACAGTTTTCCCTCACACATCACAGAAACTCTGAGTGTTTTATGGTACCTGTCACGCCCTAAATTTCCAGAAAGTAAAAATATTTCCAATGAATGAAAAAGATTTCCAATAAATGGTAATTTGGTTAAAATAAAGAATACATTAATTATCAAACTCTCATTTCTTTTTCAGACTACTGTAGTGCCTTTTCATTCTCATAGTACTCTCTGGCATCCTAATTAAGGTTACCCAAATGGACTGATACCATACCACAGTATTTTGATCTCTATTTGTATGTCAGTAAAGTAACATGTACTGGGGAGGGTTTACTTTTGTAATCACAGATTTCTATCTCACCAGGCTCCCATGTTCATAAAAGCACTAAACGGAGTGGTGACTTGTGCGTTTATCACACCAGAGCACCTGGTCCCTGTTTTCAAACTTTTCTATTTCAACTTTACTTGTTTGATAGTATAGATTGGTTAGAGATCCCATATTTTCTAAAAATGAACCTGGTGAAGCATTTAATTTACCATGAAAAGTGATCGAAGAACACG